>NC_069737.1:17040862-17078362 GCF_027358585.1 Pangasianodon hypophthalmus | reverse complement strand
ACGTGTTCAGTAGATTCAGTACATGTTCAGTAGATTCAGTTCGTTCAGTACGTGTTCGGTACGTGTTCAGTATATTCAGTACGTGTTCAGTAGGTTCAGTACGTGTTCAGTACGTGTTCAGTACGTGTTCAATAGATTCAGTACGTGTTCAGTACGTGTTCAGTAGGTTCAGTACGTGTTCAGTAGGTTCAGTACGTGTTCAGTACGTGTTCAGTACGTGTTCAATAGATTCAGTACGTGTTCAGTAGGTTCAGTACGTGTTCAGTAGGTTCAGTACGTGTTCAGTAGATTCAGTTCGTTCAGTACGTGTTCAGTACGTGTTCAGTAGGTTCGGTACGTGTTCAGTACGTGGTCAGTACGTGGTCAGTAGGTTCAGTACGTGTTCAGTACGGGTTCAGTACGTGTTCAGTAGGTTCAGTACGTGTTCAGTAGGTTCAGTACGTGTTCAGTACGTGTTCAGTACGTGTTCAGTAGGTTCAGTACGTGTTCAGTACGTGTTCAGTACGTGTTCAGTAGAGTCTGTATACAGTATATTCAGTTTCTTTTGTGTGCTTCATAAACATTCAGTGGATTTAATAGGAGAAATAAGAACAGGTTTCTGGTGTACAGAGTGCGTACAGTGTACATATAAATAAATACGTTGTAGTTATTAAAATGTCAGTATTTGTTCAGTAGCCTCAGACTGTGTTAGGGATGGCTCGATACCACCATTTTGACGATACTAAATCGATACCATAGGTGACAAATAACCAGCCTCAAAATATAAGTGAAAACAATTTTATTAAACACACTGCTTGAAACTCTGCATGAACAATTGTGGGGAAAAAAAAAAAACCTACATGGAACAGGTCAGATTTTGATTTTGGAAGAAAAAACTGAAGAGATGAAATTAAAAAAGGATCATCTCTTCATATCTCTTCAGTCTTTATCAAATGGTGCAAAGAAAATGTATCAGAATCAGGTTCATCAATACCGTCAGAATTATTCATTTTTTGTTGGTTTGTTGATCACAAAGTACAAAGTAGATGAGGAACACTAGGATGCCGGGTATATTCAGAGCGCCGCCATTACTGTTTACAGTGCGTGGAATGGTGCGCTGTGATTGGCTGAGCGGCTGTATCGCATTCTGCAGAGAAGGGAGACTGGCGTTAGTCGCGGTTTGGAACCAAACTCTTCATTTATACTTCTCTCTCTCTCTCCCTCTCTCTCTCTCCCTCTCTCTCCCTCTCTCTCACACTCATTCTCTCTCTCTCCCTCTCTCTCCCTCTCTCTCTCTCCCTCTCTCTCTCTGTCTCTCTCTCCCTCTCTCTCCCTCTCTCTCTGTCTCTCTCTCTCTCTCTCTCTCTCCCTCTCTCTCTCTCTCTCTCTGTCTCTCTCTCCCTCTCTCTCTCTCTCTCTCTCTCTCTCTCTGTCTCTCTCTCTGTCTCTCTCTCTCTCTCTCTCTCTCTCTGTCTCTCTCTCTCTCTGTCTCTCTCTCTCTCTCTCTCTCTGTCTCTCTCTCTCTCTCTCACTCAGCTGCTTCCCTTTAGAGGTCGTCACAGCAGTAACATGCCCTTCATCACTATTACTAATACTAAAAATAATATTGATGATCTCTTTAAAATAAAAGTCTAAATTAAATCAGTTGAAAGAGACACTCACCTGTCGATCTTTTAACTCCTTGAACTAATCAGGCTGAGCGAGTGACAGGCGTTTGCTGAGGGGCAGCACAGGACTTATAGCAGCGCTTGCAGACTGGTGAATTAACGTCGGCTGGTTCACCTTTTTCATCACTTTTGTAGGTAAAGTAATGCCATATTTCACTTCTAACGCTTTCTTTATTTATTAATTTCGGACGCGTAGAGTGAGTTTCACCTGTTTGATCCATTGTTGTTTTCATGCTTGCTGGTTTCGCGTCAATTTGGGTAACACTGCCGCCTAGTGGTGAACTTCAGAACAGCAGCGAATGAAATACCGAACTGAGCAAAATTATGATATCGTACCGTTTGAAATATAATATATACCGGTATTTTCCAGTACTGATATACCGCACATCTCTACTGTGTGTGTGTGTGTGTGTGTGTGTGTGTGTGGTCAGTCTGGTGTAGAAACAAAAGTGGCCTTGTGTTTGGCCATGTGATGCCGCTTTCATATGAACACACTCTCACACACACACACTTCAGAGAGAGAGATACAAGTGAGTGAGAGACAGAGAGACATACGGGAGGATTTAAGGCCGGGAGAGATACAGACAGACTCTCAGCACTGGCGGGAGGTGACTGGGGAACTGACCACTTTGTCTCTCTGTGTGTGTGTGTGTGTGTGTAGGGAATGAGGGATGACGTCTGTGGTGTTGGTAGACAGCGGAGGAGCCGTGTTGGAGTACGTCACTGCAGTGGAGGATCTACATCAGGTGCGCACACACACACACACACACACACACACACACACACACACACACACACACACACACACTTATCTGATGAACACATCTGAACGCAGCCCTCTCCAGACTGATCTCTCTCTCTCTCTCTCTCTCTCTCTTGCTGTCTGTGTGTAACAGGAAGACGGTGTGTGTGAGGTGGAGGGAGTGTGTGAGGTGGAGGGAGTGTGTGAAGGTGTGTGTGAGGTGGAGGGAGTGTGTGAGGATGTGTGTGAGGTAGAGGGAGTGTGTGATCAGGAAGAAGAGGAGGAGTGCTCACCTGCACAGGTGTTTGTGTACGATGAGAACACGGAGCTTATGCAGGGCGTCGCTGAGGAACAGGAAGTGGAGACGGAAGTAGTGGAAACAGGTAACACACACACACACACACACTTTACACACTCACACACTTTCTAACATGCATCTGTATGTATAATGTAGCGTAAAATGTTAACACCGAAACACAACGTGGAGTGAGCTGCACACGGACACCGGCCCCATGTGGCTGTCTGCCGAACTGCAGCTCACTGCTGCTCCTTACTGTCTCCCTGCTGCTCCCTACTGTCTCCCTGCTGCTCCTTACTGTCTCACTGCTGCTCCCTACTGTCTCCCTGCTGCTCCTTACTGTCTCACTGCTGCTCCTTACTGTCTCACTGCTGCTCCTTACTGTCTCCCTGCTGCTCCTTACTGTCTCACTGCTGCTCCCTACTGTCTCCCTGCTGCTCCCTACTGTCTCCCTGCTGCTCCTTACTGTCTCACTGCTGCTCCCTACTGTCTCCCTGCTGCTCCCTACTGTCTCCCTGCTGCTCCTTACTGTCTCCCTGCTGCTCCTTACTGTCTCCCTGCTGCTCCTTACTGCTGCTCCTTACTGTCTCACTGCTGCTCCTTACTGTCTCACTGCTGCTCCTTACTGTCTCCCTGCTGCTCCTTACTGTCTCCCTGCTGCTCCCTACTGTCTCCCTGCTGCTCCTTACTGTCTCCCTGCTGCTCCTTACTGTCTCCCTGCTGCTCCTTACTGTCTCCCTGCTGCTCCCTACTGTCTCCCTGCTGCTCCCTACTGTCTCCCTGCTGCTTCGTACTGTCTCCCTGCTGCTCCCTACTGTCTCCCTGCTGCTCCTTACTGTCTCCCTGCTGCTCCCTACTGTCTCCCTGCTGCTCCTTACTGTCTCACTGCTGCTCCTTACTGTCTCCCTGCTGCTCCCTACTGTCTCACTGCTGCTCCGTACTGTCTCCCTGCTGCTTCGTACTGTCTCCCTGCTGCTCCCTACTGTCTCCCTGCTGCTCCCTACTGTCTCACTGCTGCTCCCTACTGTCTCCCTGCTGCTCCTTACTGTCTCCCTGCTGCTCCTTACTGTCTCCCTGCTGCTCCCTACTGTCTCCCTGCTGCTCCTTACTGTCTCACTGCTGCTCCGTACTGTCTCCCTGCTGCTTCGTACTGTCTCCCTGCTGCTCCTTACTGTCTCCCTGCTGCTCCTTACTGTCTCCCTGCTGCTCCCTACTGTCTCCCTGCTGCTCCTTACTGTCTCACTGCTGCTCCGTACTGTCTCACTGCTGCTTCGTACTGTCTCCCTGCTGCTCCCTACTGTCTCCCTGCTGCTCCTTACTGTCTCCCTGCTGCTCCCTACTGTCTCCCTGCTGCTCCCTACTGTCTCCCTGCTGCTCCTTACTGTCTCCCTGCTGCTCCTTACTGTCTCCCTGCTGCTCCCTACTGTCTCCCTGCTGCTCCGTACTGTCTCCCTGCTGCTTCGTACTGTCTCCCTGCTGCTCCCTACTGTCTCCCTGCTGCTCCTTACTGTCTCCCTGCTGCTCCCTACTGTCTCCCTGCTGCTCCTTACTGTCTCCCTGCTGCTCCTTACTGTCTCCCTGCTGCTCCCTACTGTCTCCCTGCTGCTCCGTACTGTCTCCCTGCTGCTTCGTACTGTCTCCCTGCTGCTCCCTACTGTCTCCCTGCTGCTCCTTACTGTCTCCCTGCTGCTCCCTACTGTCTCCCTGCTGCTCCTTACTGTCTCCCTGCTGCTCCCTACTGTCTCCCTGCTGCTCCTTACTGTCTCCCTGCTGCTCCTTACTGTCTCCCTGCTGCTCCCTACTGTCTCCCTGCTGCTCCGTACTGTCTCCCTGCTGCTTCGTACTGTCTCCCTGCTGCTCCTTACTGTCTCCCTGCTGCTCCTTACTGTCTCCCTGCTGCTCCTTACTGTCTCACTGCTGCTCCTTACTGTCTCCCTGCTGCTCCCTACTGTCTCACTGCTGCTCCCTACTGTCTCCCTGCTGCTCCCTACTGTCTCACTGCTGCTCCCTACTGTCTCCCTGCTGCTCCTTACTGTCTCCCTGCTGCTCCTTACTGTCTCCCTGCTGCTCCTTACTGTCTCCCTGCTGCTCCTTACTGTCTCCCTGCTGCTCCCTACTGTCTCCCTGCTGCTCCTTACTGTCTCACTGCTGCTCCGTACTGTCTCCCTGCTGCTTCGTACTGTCTCCCTGCTGCTCCTTACTGTCTCCCTGCTGCTCCTTACTGTCTCCCTGCTGCTCCCTACTGTCTCCCTGCTGCTCCTTACTGTCTCACTGCTGCTCCGTACTGTCTCACTGCTGCTTCGTACTGTCTCCCTGCTGCCCCCTACTGTCTCCCTGCTGCTCCTTACTGTCTCCCTGCTGCTCCCTACTGTCTCCCTGCTGCTCCCTACTGTCTCCCTGCTGCTCCCTACTGTCTCCCTGCTGCTCCTTACTGTCTCCCTGCTGCTCCTTACTGTCTCCCTGCTGCTCCCTACTGTCTCCCTGCTGCTCCCTACTGGAATCCTATCCTTTTCCGTTTGAAATTCAGTCACATAGTCTTGGAGGGAAATGATTTTAAACTTACTCCAGTAATAATTTATCAACGTCTACGAAATATAATAAAGTTAAATAGAGTTTAGAGAAACACGTTACAGCTCGTTACCAGTCATAGGGGTGTGAAGTGAGGGGAGTTCAGTAATCCACAGCCAGACTGTATAGTCCACCTCGCTAACTGCCCCCAGGGGTGCCAACATTTATGGTTGTTATTTCTGACTCATGGCTGCAGAGGCACAGGAAACACCTGAACGCTACACTTTTCTGCATTTCAGCTAAAGCAGCAGTCAGAACAAAAACAAATAAAATTCGCCTGGCGTTAAAGCTAAAGGGGAAAGCACTCGGAACATGAAAGATACACATTTCTGTTTGTTTGTTTTAACTTTGTGCCAAATTTATCTAGGTGACCTTTGACCTGTGAATTCACGAACCTTAGTCTTGTGAGCCAATAGACAGCAAGTGGAGAAGCTGGGAATTATAAAGAAGCAGTCAAGAGACGGATCGTTCGGTAACAAAAGCGCAGGTTCAGATGTGCTATCACCATTTAATAATTTTTTTCAATATGTAGGCGATCATAAATAATGTTCAATTTTTAAATTGATTATATCGTGTTCCTGTTAGTGCAGACAGTCTGGCGGATTTATCTGATGGCTTCCTCTCATGACAGAAATAAAAGTGTGTAGATTTTTTTTTGTCAGTTAATCAGCAGACAAACATGATGACACACTGCAGTTAAGTATTTGTTCAGTACATTTTTTCTGTTATGCTGTTAGCCTGGAGTTGTCCTGTTCACTGACACATGCTAAGGTTTTGTGGATAAAAGTAATTTTTTTCTTTCTGCATAGAAGTTTCTTGTTAGCAATGTTAGCACCGCCTCTGCCCTCCTGTGGCTGTGTGCAGAAATGCAGCCCTGCAGTATGACCACAAAACTCAAACCATCAGTCAGTCAGTTATTCAGTCAGTCATTCAGTCAGTCAATAATTCAGTCAGTAAGTCAATAATTCAGTCAGTCAGTACTTCAGTCAGTAATTCAGTCAGAAATTCAGTAAGTCAGTAATACAGTAATTCAGTCAGTCAGTCAGTAATTCAGTCAGTCAGTAATACAGTAATTCAGTCAGTCAGTCAGTAATTCAGTCAGTCAGTAATACAGTAATTCAGTCAGTCAGTAATACAGTAATTCAGTCAGTCAGTCAGTAATTCAGTCAGTCAGTAATACAGTAATTCAGTCAGTCAGTCAGTAATTCAGTCAGTCAGTCAGTCAGTAATTCAGTCAGTCAGTAATACAGTAATTCAATCAGTCAGTAACACAGTAATTCAGTCAGTCAGTCAGTCAGTAATTCAGTCAGTCAGTAATACAGTAATTCAGTCAGTCAGTCAGTAATTCAGTCAGTAATTCAGTCAGTAATTCAGTCAGTCAGTCAGTAATTCAGTCAGTCAGTCAGTAATTCAGTCAGTCAGTCAGTAATGCAGTAATTCAGTCAGTAATACAGTAATTCAGTCAGTCAGTAATTCAGTCAGTCAGTCAGTAATGCAGTAATTCAGTCAGTCAGTCAGTGATACAGTAATTCAGTCAGTAATACAGTAATTCAGTCAGTAATTCAGTCAGTCAGTCAGTAATTCAGTCAGTCAGTAATTCAGTCAGTCAGTAATTCAGTCAGTCAGTAATTCAGTCAGTCAGTAATGCAGTAATTCAGTCAGTCAGTCAGTAATACAGTAATTCAGTCAGTCAGTCAGTAATTCAGTCAGTCAGTAATGCAGTAATTCAGTCAGTAATACAGTAATTCAGTCAGTAATACAGTAATTCAGTCAGTAATACAGTAATTCAGTCAGTCAGTAATACAGTAATTCAGTCAGTAATACAGTAATTCAGTCAGTAATACAGTAATTCAGTCAGTAATACAGTAATTCAGTCAGTCAGTCAGTAATTCAGTCAGTCAGTAATACAGTAATTCAGTCAGTCAGTCAGTCATGCAGTAATTCAGTCAGTCAGTCAGTAATTCAGTCAGTCAGTCAGTAATTCAGTCAGTCAGTAATACAGTAATTCAGTCAGTCAGTCAGTAATTCAGTCAGTCAGTAATTCAATCAGTCAGTCAGTAATGCAGTAATTCAGTCAGTCAGTAATACAGTAATTCAGTCAGTCAGTAATTCAGTCAGTCAGTCAGTCAGTAATTCAGTCAGTCAGTCAGTAATGCAGTAATTCAGTCAGTCAGTAATACAGTAATTCAGTCAGTCAGTCAGTAATACAGTAATTCAGTCAGTCAGTCAGTAATACAGTAATTCAGTCAGTCAGTAATACAGTAATTCAGTCAGTCAGTCAGTAATTCAGTCAGTCAGTCAGTCAGTAATTCAGTCAGTCAGTCAGTAATGCAGTAATTCAGTCAGTCAGTCAGTAATACAGTAATTCAGTCAGTCAGTAATACAGTAATTCAGTCAGTCAGTCAGTAATTCAGTCAGTCAGTAATACAGTAATTCAGTCAGTCAGTCAGTAATTCAGTCAGTCAGTCAGTCAGTAATTCAGTCAGTCAGTAATACAGTAATTCAATCAGTCAGTAACACAGTAATTCAGTCAGTCAGTCAGTCAGTAATTCAGTCAGTCAGTAATACAGTAATTCAGTCAGTCAGTCAGTAATTCAGTCAGTAATTCAGTCAGTAATTCAGTCAGTCAGTCAGTAATTCAGTCAGTCAGTCAGTAATTCAGTCAGTCAGTCAGTAATGCAGTAATTCAGTCAGTAATACAGTAATTCAGTCAGTCAGTAATTCAGTCAGTCAGTCAGTAATGCAGTAATTCAGTCAGTCAGTCAGTGATACAGTAATTCAGTCAGTAATACAGTAATTCAGTCAGTAATTCAGTCAGTCAGTCAGTAATTCAGTCAGTCAGTAATTCAGTCAGTCAGTAATTCAGTCAGTCAGTAATGCAGTAATTCAGTCAGTCAGTCAGTAATACAGTAATTCAGTCAGTCAGTCAGTAATTCAGTCAGTCAGTAATGCAGTAATTCAGTCAGTAATACAGTAATTCAGTCAGTAATACAGTAATTCAGTCAGTAATACAGTAATTCAGTCAGTCAGTAATACAGTAATTCAGTCAGTAATACAGTAATTCAGTCAGTAATACAGTAATTCAGTCAGTAATACAGTAATTCAGTCAGTCAGTCAGTAATTCAGTCAGTCAGTAATACAGTAATTCAGTCAGTCAGTCAGTCATGCAGTAATTCAGTCAGTCAGTCAGTAATTCAGTCAGTCAGTAATTCAGTCAGTCAGTAATACAGTAATTCAGTCAGTCAGTCAGTAATTCAGTCAGTCAGTAATTCAATCAGTCAGTCAGTAATGCAGTAATTCAGTCAGTCAGTAATACAGTAATTCAGTCAGTCAGTCAGTAATTCAGTCAGTCAGTCAGTCAGTAATTCAGTCAGTCAGTCAGTAATGCAGTAATTCAGTCAGTCAGTAATACAGTAATTCAGTCAGTCAGTCAGTAATACAGTAATTCAGTCAGTCAGTCAGTAATACAGTAATTCAGTCAGTCAGTAATACAGTAATTCAGTCAGTCAGTCAGTAATTCAGTCAGTCAGTCCAGTCAGTAATTCAGTCAGTCAGTCAGTAATGCAGTAATTCAGTCAGTCAGTCAGTAATACAGTAATTCAGTCAGTCAGTAATACAGTAATTCAGTCAGTAATACAGTAATTCAGTCAGTCAGTAATTCAGTCAGTCAGTAATACAGTAATTCAGTCAGTAATACAGTAATTCAGTCAGTCAGTCAGTAATGCAGTAATTCAGTCAGTCAGTCAGTCAGTAATTCAGTCAGTCAGTAATTCAGTCAGTCAGTAATACAGTAATTCAGTCAGTCATGCAGTAATTCAGTCAGTCAGTCAGTAATTCAGTCAGTCAGTCAGTAATGCAGTAATTCAGTCAGTCAGTCAGTAATACAGTAATTCAGTCAGTCAGTCATGCAGTAATTCAGTCAGTCAGTAATGCAGTAATTGTCAGTCAGTCAGTCAGTAATTCAGTCAGTCAGTCAGTAATACAGTAATTCAGTCAGTAATACAGTAATTCAGTCAGTCAGTAATACAGTAATTCAGTCAGTCAGTAATACAGTAATTCAGTCAGTCAGTCAGTAATTCAGTCAGTCAGTCAGTCAGTAATTCAGTCAGTCAGTCAGTAATTCAGTCAGTAATACAGTAATTCAGTCAGTAATACAGTAATTCAGTCAGTAATACAGTAATTCAGTCAGTAATTCAGTCAGTCAGTCAGTAATACAGTAATTCAGTCAGTCAGTAATACAGTAATTCAGTCAGTCAGTCAGTAATTCAGTCAGTCAGTCAGTAATTCAGTCAGTCAGTAATTCAGTCAGTCATTAATACAGTAGTTCAGTCTGTCAGTAATACAGTAATTCAGTCTGTCAGTCAGTAATTCAGTCAGTCAGGCAGTAATACAGTAATTCAGTCAGTAATTCAGTCAGTAATACAGTAATTCAGTCAGTCAGTCAGTAATACAGTAATTCAGTCAGTCAGTCAGTAATACAGTAATTCAGTCAGTCAGTAATACAGTAATTCAGTCAGTCAGTCAGTAATACAGTAATTCAGTCAGTCAGTAATACAGTAATTCAGTCAGTCAGTCAGTAATTCAGTCAGTCAGTAATACAGTAATTCAGTCAGTCAGTAATACAGTAATTCAGTCTGTCAGTCAGTAATTCAGTCAGTCAGTAATACAGTAATTCAGTCAGTCAGTCAGTAATTCAGTCAGTCAGTAATACAGTAATTCAGTCTGTCAGTCAGTAATTCAGTCAGTAATTCAATCATAGTTTATAAAGCCATAACACATCCACTGAGGTGCTTCACATCTTTTTTTCTTCTCTGATTTGTGAATGATGGAGATCTGGCTTAAACCGGGCTCACCAAAATAAAAACCTTTTTAAAATAATCTGTGCATAAATATCATCAACGTCAACATTATTACTAATTGAAAATGGAACACACGTATTTTTGAAATGGTCACAGGATTTTGGATTAGCGATTAGACTAGGAAGTCTGGAAGCACTGGAAAGTCTTATAGTTTAGTAGAAATGTAAATAATTTATTAATTACCTCTTATTAAAGTGAAACTATTATTTTTAGTCACACCACGTGGACTTGTGCTTTTCTGCATTAGCAGACTCAATTTCAACATCTTTTCTTTATAAATGTGCACGGATTTAACATAAAAATGTAGTATGAAAGAAAGTGATACACACTGTTAATAAAAAGACTAGATCACAAATCTGCTTTAGTGGCAGGTTTAGAGGGTTTTAGGGCAGGTTTAGAGGGTTTTAGTGGCAGGTTTAGAGGGTTTTAGTGGCAGGTTTAGGTGGGTTTTAGTGGCAGGTTTAGTGGGTTTTAGTGGGCAGGTTTAGAGGGTTTTAGTGGCAGGTTTAGTGGGTTTTAGTGGCGGTTTAGAGGGTTTTAGTGGCAGGTTTAGTGGGTTTTAGTGGCAGGTTTAGAGGGTTTTAGTGGCAGGTTTAGAGGGTTTTAGTGGCAGGTTTAGAGGGTTTTAGTGGCAGGTTTAGTGGGTTTTAGTGGCAGGTTTAGTGGGTTTTAGTGGCAGGTTTAGAGGGTTTTAGTGGCAGGTTTAGTGGGTTTTAGTGGCAGGTTTAGAGGGTTTTAGTGGCAGGTTTAGAGGGTTTTAGTGGCAGGTTTAGAGGGTTTTAGTGGCAGGTTTAGAGGGTTTTAGTGGCAGGTTTAGAGGGTTTTAGTGGCAGGTTTAGAGGGTTTTAGTGGCAGGTTTAGTGGGTTTTAGTGGCAGGTTTAGTGGGTTTTAGTGGCAGGTTTAGAGGGTTTTAGTGGCAGGTTTAGAGGGTTTTAGTGGCAGGTTTAGAGGGTTTTAGTGGCAGGTTTAGAGGGTTTTAGTGGCAGGTTTAGTGGGTTTTAGTGGCAGGTTTAGTGGGTTTTAGTGGCAGGTTTAGAGGGTTTTAGTGGCAGGTTTAGTGGGTTTTAGTGGCAGGTTTAGAGGGTTTTAGTGGCAGGTTTAGTGGGTTTTAGTGGCAGGTTTAGCGGTCTCATGCTAACTTTATTCTGAGGTAAATTTTCTGTAGCTGAGGCTTTGAGAAGTCAGTCAGTTAGTGAGGGATATATTTTATATATGTTATGAATAAGCTGTGTGTTTAATAAAAGTGTGTAAATTAGACTGAAATAATGATGTAAATAAGTTATTTCTGAGGTAAATATTGCCTATAGTACGGAGGTGTGAGCAGCGGAAGGATCTGAGGTGCTTCGGCGCTATTAGCGGCGGAGTGATCTCGCTTAGAGCGCTTAGCATGCGAGTCAGTGGCGTTGTTTTTCCTCCCACCCACATTCCGACCAGTTACACCTTCCTGTGCTGTGATTGGCTGAAGGCTCGTGAATATGAGCTACTGGCCAATCTCAGCACAGGAGGGCTGGGCCATGGCCAGGCGCGGGAGGCGGGAACTGCCGGAGAGCGGGTGGGAACGAAAGAAAATAACGCGAGTCAATGTGTATGAACGTGAAGCTAAACATGGCGACGTCGCTTCATGAGGGAGCCGCTAACCAGTTGGATTTACTCATCCGTGCAGGTAACGCGAGCACAATTTTCAAAAAGCGGCTTTAACACCTGGGGTAGTGTGTGTGTGTGTGTTTTGGTGAAGTTGCTGGTCGCCGGTGCAGTTGTGAAGTTAAGGGCACACTGCAGGAAGTGGATCACCTTGGTTCGGTTCTGTGTGTAAAACCTGCATGGCGGCTGCGTTTATAATATTCTAATATGCGTTTTAGAATGCATGTATCTATTTTGCAGGTATTAGAAAAGTGTGTATAAAAGTGTGCAGAGGTGGTGTAATGGTGTGTTTATTGGTACTAGTGTAAAATAACGGGCTTGGAGGCGAAACCAGGAAGTGTGAGCGCGCGAGGCCGAATCCCAAACGGCAGCTGAGTCCTTACACACGCGCCCTACGTAGTGCGTGACGCAATGACGCATGTCCCCTATGTAGTGCCCTATGTGTTGAGCAGTGATGGATTTGGGACGTGGCGCGTGTTGTCTCGCCTCCGTCTCTGCCACGCTGTCTCGCACAGGAAGGACACACTGGGCTTTTAATTTCTCCCCTTTAATGAGTTTATGAGGATAAAACGTTATAACGGATTTATGGCGCGCTGTTCACAGGGCTGCGACGGTGTTATTCACTCTCACTGGGATGTAATAAATGTGGCTGGGAAACAGCACAGCTCCTGACTCCAGGCGAATAAATACATTAATAAGTGTAATGTGTGTTTAGAGAAGTGAGTTTTATTCATGGCTTTAACACTCCGTGTGCTAGCTGGAGTTTCCCCCGAATCTCCCCGAGTCCGTTATCTAACCCGACTGATTTTACTGCTGATGCTCCCCCAGGCCTGGTCAGTATTTTCAGAACTTTAAATCGTTGTGTTTAAATCGATCAAAACTAAACAACATTCATTACTTTATTTTATTTATTTTTTTTTTTTTGCGCACTGAAATCTGATTTATTTTTCCAGAAATATTTCGATGGCGGAAGCGTTGCTATTCCACCGGGGGCGGGGCTCACCCTTTGATTGACACCCAGGTCTGTCCAATAGGAACGCACGATGCTTTCGAAATTTTCAGCACAGCCGCTCTCGGCTACGCGCCCTTCATGCGTCACTCTGAAAACTGTCCAATCAGAGCGGGGGGCGGGGCATGATGGGCAGGAAGCGAAGTGGAGGGAAAGCGTGTAAACAGGGAAGTGGAGCGCAGCGCTGCTATTCTGAGACACACACACACACACACACACACACACAGAGAGGATGTGTCTCAAACCAATCTGCGCTCCCTTAAAAGTGCGCTACAGATCTGAAATATGGGCTGTGTGTGTGTGTGTGTGTGTGTGTGTGTGAATAAGAGGAGGCTTTGGTTTGACAGTTAATTTGGTTTGTGAATAAACAGACCGAGCTGCAGTTCCCATAGTGTAGATAAAGTGTGTGTGTGTGTGTGTGTGTGTGTGTATACTGATGTAGATCCTTTAAACTCCCCCATGATGATGATCCTGTCAGTGTGTAACCACTTAAGTTCACTGTGGGGATGACGTATACCTGTGTGTGTGTGTGTGTGTGTGTGTAATGCCTAAAGATAGCCCCTGTATGCACAGAAGGCACTCCTGTCCAAACATGGGCAGTGCAGGAGTGTGCAGGAGGAGGAGTGGATGGACAGGGACAGGTGAGGGGTTTTGTGTGTGTGTGTGTGTGTGTGGAGGGGGTAGTGCAGCGAGGCGGGGGTGTGAGGGGGTGTGAGGGTAGTTTGGTGAGGGCATGGAGGGTCTTGAGCTGTGGGTCATGTGATTAAATAGCACAGGTGAGGTGGGCGTGTGCTGTCTCCCAGCCGGCGGCGGCGTTTCCTCGTGTGCGGCGTGAATCCGCAGAGTTCCTCCCGCTTTAATCCCCTCAGCTGCAGCGCTGGCTCTCTCTGACCATCCCGTCATCCGGAGAAGGGAATTATGGGATTGAGGAAGCGGCGGTCACCCACACACACACACACACACACACACACACACACACACAGTCTGAGCGGGCAAATACGCGCGCAGGACACACAAACGCACGCAAACGCGCACACGCAGGACACACGCACAAACACGCACACGCAGGACACACACACAAACACGCACACGCAGGACACACGCACAAACACGCACACGCAGGACACACACACAAACACGCACACGCAGGACACACGCACAAACACGCACACGCAGGACACACACACAAACGCACACGCAGGACACACACACAAACACGCACACGCAGGACACACGCACAAACACGCACACGCAGGACACACGCACAAACACGCACACGCAGGACACACACACAAACACGCACACGCAGGACACACACACAAACACGCACACGCAGGACACAAACACGCAAACGCAGGACACACGCAAACACGCAGGGGAAACACACAGGACAGCGGTGTTACACCTGTGTTGTAGAACATTTAAAACACCTGTGTGTATTCAGTGGCACATTAACGATACATCCTTATTTCATATTTCTGTTGTGTGTGCGCGCGCGTGTGTGTGTGTGCGCGCGCGTGTGTGTGTGTGCGCGCGTGTGTGTGTATGTTACAGTGGAGGCATCAGTACATGGAGGCTCCAGTGTTCACTGCTCTGATAAAACAATTGAAGCAGCAGAAGCTCTTTTACACATGGACTCACCTTCCAGCTTACGGGGAGACCGCAGTCCAGGTACACACACACACACACACACATATACACACTCACACACACACACACACACACACACACACGTAATTCGGATGTGTGTGTGTTCAGTAACGTCTCAGGATGGCACTAGTGCTGAATCCCATTCCATCCTCAGGATGATGTGTGTGTGTGTGTGTGTGTGTGTGTGTGTGTGTGTAGAGGTGTTTGTTCCTCCATGTGTGTCCACTCCGGAGTTCCTTCACGCCGCCATGCGTCCTGATGTTGTCACGGAAACAGTGGTAGAGGTCAGCACAGAGGAGGCGGAGCCTATGGAGGTGGTGACCTTAATCAAGGAACCAAGAGTGATAGAGAGAGATGGCAGGAAGAAGAAAAGTAAGAACACACAAAAACACACACACACACACACACACGCCATTACTGCCTCCTGCTGGTCGTCTCGTTAATCACATGACTGATTGAGGTTTCACTTGTACAACAAACAGTCCCACATCATTTGCATATAAATCTGAGCTCACCTGTGTGATGCTCAGCCACGCCCACATTGCTCCGCCTTCTGTTTCTGTAGACGACCACATGGTTGTGTCCTGACGCTGCAAGTGTAAACACAGCAGAGCGTTTTATTTACTGGTGTGACCGCTGTATATAAGAGGTGTGTGTGTGTGTGTGTGTGTGTGTTCTGTAGCTGGGAGGAAACCCAATAAGCCCCACCCCATCCCCAATGGCTCTCCAGATTTAGGCATCAAGAAGAAGTCAAGAGAGGGCAAAGGTCAGTCTGTGTGTTTGTGTGTAAGAATGATGGTGAAGAGTGTGTGTGATGACTGTGTGTGAGTGTGTACACCTGTTCATTCATGCGGGTATCCAGTGATCAATCATGTGGCAGCAGCACAATGCGTATCATCTGTGCAGATACAGGTCAGTAATGTTCACATCCAAATGGGGCAGAATGTGATCTCTGTGACATGAACCGTGGGTCTGGCGGCTGAAACGCCTTGAGCTGCCAGGAAAGATATAGTAACTCATATAATCACTCTTTACAACCGTGGTGAGCAGAAAAGCATCTCAACATGCACAAAACATTGAACCTTGAGGTGGATGCGCTACAGCAGCAGAAGACCACATCAGGTTCCTCTCCTATCAGCCAAGAACAGGAATCTGAGGCAGATCCTCCACACACAAGATGTTTTTTGTTTTTCACACCGTTCTGTGTAACTCTAGAGACTGCTGTGTGTGAAAATCTCAGGAGATCAGCAGTTTCTGAAACACTCATCCGGCACCAGCAGCCATGCAACTGTTAACGTCACAGAGATCACATTTTTTCCACATTGTGATGTTTGATGTGAACATTACCTGAAGCTCTTCACCTGCATCTGCATGATGATATGCATTGTGCTGCTGCCACTTGATTGGCTGATTGGATAACTGCATGAATGAGCAGGTGTACGGGTGTTCCTAATAAAGTGGGTGGTGAGGTGTTTATGATAATGGTGTGTGCGTGGGGATGATGATTGTGTGTGTGTGTGTGTGTGTGTGTACTGTAGGCAGTACATACCTGTGGGAATTCCTGTTGGACCTGCTGCAGGATAAGAACACCTGTCCCAGGTACATTAAGTGGACTCAGAGGGAGAAAGGCATCTTCAAGCTGGTGGACTCTAAAGCCGTGTCCAAGCTGTGGGGAAAACACAAGAACAAACCTGACATGAACTACGAGACCATGGGACGCGCCCTCAGGTAAGCGCACACACACACACGCACACACACACACACACACGCACACACACACACACTTCTGCTGAGGTTGGGACAGAGGAACTCTGGGCTTTAAAGATTTGAGGCTGAGGAATAGGACCTGAGGGTTTGAGGCTTGTGGGTTAGGCTCAGGGTTATAGGGTCTAAAAGTTCAGTGGTAGCAGACAGGATGATGATTAGGGCGTAGGGGTTGATGATTAGAGATTAGAGATTGATGATTAGGGCGTAGAGGTTGATGATTAGGGCGTAGGGGGTTGATGATTAGGGCGTAGGGGTGGATGATTAGGGCGTAGGGGTGGATGATTAGGGTGTAGGGGTTGATGATTAGGGTGTAGGGGTTGATGATTAGGGTGTAGGGTGTAGAGGTTGATGATTAGGGCGTAGGGGTGGATGATTAGGGCTTAAGGGATTAGAGGTTGATGATTAGGGCGTAGGGGTGGATGATTAGGGTGTAGGGGTTGATGATTAGGGTGTAGGGGTTGATGATTAGGGCTTAGGGGTGGATGATTAGGGCTTAAGGGATTAGAGGTTGATGATTAGGGCGTAGGGGTGGATGATTAGGGTGTAGGGGTTGATGATTAGGGTGTAGGGGTTGATGATTAGGGTGTAGGGGTTGATGATTAGGGCTTAAGGGATTAGAGGTTGATGATTAGGGCGTAGGGGTGGATGATTAGGGTGTAGGGGTTGATGATTAGGGTGTAGGGGTTGATGATTAGGGTGTAGGGGTTGATGATTAGGGTGTAGGGTGTAGAGGTTGATGATTAGGGTGTAGGGGGTGGATGATTAGGGTGTAGGGGTTGATGATTAGGGCTTAAGGGCGTAGGTGTTGATGATTAGGGTGTAGGGGTTGATGATTAGGGCTTAAGGGCGTAGGTGTTGATGATTAGGGCGTAGGTGTTGATGATTAGGGCTTAAGGGCGTAGGTGTTGATGATTAGGGCGTAGGTGTTGATGATTAGGGCTTAAGGGCGTAGGTGTTGATGATTAGGGCTTAAGGGCGTAGGGGTTGATGATTAGGGCGTAGGGGTTGATGATTAGGGCTTAAGGGCGTAGGGGTTGATGATTAGGGCGTAGGGGTTGATGATTAGGGCTTAAGGGCGTAGGTGTTGATGATTAGGGCGTAGGGGTTGATGATTAGGGCTTAAGGGCGTAGGTGTTGATGATTAGGGCTTAAGGGCGTAGGGGTTGATGATTAGGGCTTAAGGGCGTAGGGGTTGATGATTAGGGCTTAAGGGCGTAGGGGTTGATGATTAGGGCGTAGGGGTTGATGATTAGGGCTTAAGGGCGTAGGGGTTGATGATTAGGGCGTAGGGGTTGATGATTAGGGCTTAAGGGCGTAGGTGTTGATGATTAGGGCGTAGGGGTTGATGATTAGGGCTTAAGGGCGTAGGGGTTGATGATTAGGGCGTAGGGGTTGATGATTAGGGCTTAAGGGCGTAGGTGTTGATGATTAGGGCGTAGGGGTTGATGATTAGGGCGTAGGGGTTGATGATTAGGGCTTAAGGGCGTAGGTGTTGATGATTAGGGCGTAGGGGTTGATAATTAGGGCTTAAGGGCGTAGGTGTTGATGATTAGGGCGTAGGGGTTGATGATTAGGGGTTAAGGGCGTAGGAGTTGATGATTAGGGGTTAAGGGAGTAGGGGTTGATGATTAGGGCGTAGGTGTTGATGATTAGGGCGTAGGGGTTGATGATTAGGGGTTAAGGGCGTAGGGGTTGATGATTAGGGCGTAGGGGTTGATGATTAGGGCGTAGGGGTTGATGATTAGGGCTTAAGGACGTAGGTGTTGATGATTAGGGCGTAGGGGTTGATAATTAGGGCTTAAGGGCGTAGGTGTTGATGATTAGGGCGTAGGGGTTGATGATTAGGGGTTAAGGGCGTAGGGGTTGATGATTAGGGGTTAAGGGAGTAGGGGTTGATGATTAGGGCGTAGGGGTTGATGATTAGGGCGTAGGGGTTGATGATTAGGGCTTAAGGGCGTAGGTGTTGATGATTAGGGCGTAGGTGTTGATGATTAGGGCGTAGGGGTTGATGATTAGGGTGTAGGGGTTGATGATTAGGGCTTAAGGGCGTAGGGGTTGATGATTAGGGCGTAGGGGTTGATAATTAGGGCTTAAGGGCGTAGGGGTTGATAATTAGGGGTTAAGGGCGTAGGGGTTGATGATTAGGGCGTAGGGGTTGATGATTAGGGCGTAGGGGTTGATGATTAGGGCGTAGGGGTTGATGATTAGGGCGTAGGGGTTGATGATTAGGGCTTAAGGGCGTAGGTGTTGATGATTAGGGCGTAGGGGTTGATGATTAGGGCGTAGGGGTTAATGATTAGGGCGTAGGGGTGGATGATTAGGGCTTAAGGGCGTAGGGGTGGATGATTAGGGCTTAAGGGCGTAGGGGTTGATGATTAGGGCTTAAGGGCGTAGGGGTTGATGATTAGGGCGTAGGTGTTGATGATTAGGGCGTAGGGGTTGATGATTAGGGCGTAGGGGTTAATGATTAGGGCGTAGGGGTGGATGATTAGGGCTTAAGGGCGTAGGGGTGGATGATTAGGGCTTAAGGGCGTAGGGGTTGATGATTAGGGCGTAGGGGTTGATGATTAGGGCGTAGAGGTTGATGATTAGGGCGTAGGGGTTGATGATTAGGGCGTAGGGGTGGATGATTAGGGCTTAAGGGCGTAGGGGTTGATGATTAGGGCGTAGGTGTTGATGATTAGGGCGTAGGGGTTGATGATTAGGGCATAGGGGTTGATGATTAGGGCGTAGGGGTGGATGATTAGGGCTTAAGGGCGTAGGGGTGGATGATTAGGGCTTAAGGGCGTAGGGGTTGATGATTAGGGCGTAGGGGTTGATGATTAGGGCGTAGGGGTTAATGATTAGGGCGTAGGGGTGGATGATTAGGGCTTAAGGGCGTAGGGGTTGATGATTAGGGCGTAGGGGTTGATGATTAGGGCGTAGAGGTTGATGATTAGGGCGTAGGGGTTGATGATTAGGGCGTAGAGGTTGAGGATTAGGGCTTAAGGACGTAGGGGTTGATGATTAGGGCGTAGGGGTTGATGATTAGGGCGTAGGGGTTGATGATTAGGGCTTAAGGGCGTAGGTGTTGATGATTAGGGCGTAGGGGTTGATGATTAGGGCGTAGGGGTTAATGATTAGGGCGTAGGGGTGGATGATTAGGGCTTAAGGGCGTAGGGGTGGATGATTAGGGCTTAAGGGCGTAGGGGTTGATGATTAGGGCTTAAGGGCGTAGGGGTTGATGATTAGGGCGTAGGTGTTGATGATTAGGGCGTAGGGGTTGATGATTAGGGCGTAGGGGTTAATGATTAGGGCGTAGGGGTGGATGATTAGGGCTTAAGGGCGTAGGGGTGGATGATTAGGGTGTAGGGGTTGATGATTAGGGCTTAAGGGCGTAGGTGTTGATGATTAGGGTGTAGGGGTTGATGATTAGGGCTTAAGGGCGTAGGTGTTGATGATTAGGGCGTAGGTGTTGATGATTAGGGCTTAAGGGCGTAGGTGTTGATGATTAGGGCGTAGGTGTTGATGATTAGGGCTTAAGGGCGTAGGTGTTGATGATTAGGGCTTAAGGGCGTAGGGGTTGATGATTAGGGCGTAGGGGTTGATGATTAGGGCTTAAGGGCGTAGGGGTTGATGATTAGGGCGTAGGGGTTGATGATTAGGGCTTAAGGGCGTAGGTGTTGATGATTAGGGCGTAGGGGTTGATGATTAGGGCTTAAGGGCGTAGGTGTTGATGATTAGGTCTTAAGGGCGTAGGGGTTGATGATTAGGGCTTAAGGGCGTAGGGGTTGATGATTAGGGCTTAAGGGCGTAGGGGTTGATGATTAGGGCGTAGGGGTTGATGATTAGGGCTTAAGGGCGTAGGGGTTGATGATTAGGGCGTAGGGGTTGATGATTAGGGCTTAAGGGCGTAGGTGTTGATGATTAGGGCGTAGGGGTTGATGATTAGGGCGTAGGGGTTGATGATTAGGGCTTAAGGGCGTAGGGGTTGATGATTAGGGCGTAGGGGTTGATAATTAGGGCTTAAGGGCGTAGGTGTTGATGATTAGGGCGTAGGGGTTGATGATTAGGGGTTAAGGGCGTAGGAGTTGATGATTAGGGGTTAAGGGAGTAGGGGTTGATGATTAGGGCGTAGGTGTTGATGATTAGGGCGTAGGGGTTGATGATTAGGGGTTAAGGGCGTAGGGGTTGATGATTAGGGCGTAGGTGTTGATGATTAGGGCGTAGGGGTTGATGATTAGGGCTTAAGGACGTAGGTGTTGATGATTAGGGCGTAGGGGTTGATAATTAGGGCTTAAGGGCGTAGGTGTTGATGATTAGGGCGTAGGGGTTGATGATTAGGGGTTAAGGGCGTAGGGGTTGATGATTAGGGGTTAAGGGAGTAGGGGTTGATGATTAGGGCTTAAGGGCGTAGGGGTTGATGATTAGGGCGTAGGGGTTGATGATTAGGGCTTAAGGGCGTAGGGGTTGATGATTAGGGCGTAGGGGTTGATTAGGGCTTAAGGGCGTAGGTGTTGATGATTAGGGCGTAGGGGTTGATGATTAGGGCGTAGGGGTTGATGATTAGGGCTTAAGGGCGTAGGTGTTGATGATTAGGGCGTAGGGGTTGATAATTAGGGCTTAAGGGCGTAGGTGTTGATGATTAGGGCGTAGGGGTTGATGATTAGGGGTTAAGGGCGTAGGAGTTGATGATTAGGGGTTAAGGGAGTAGGGGTTGATGATTAGGGCGTAGGTGTTGATGATTAGGGCGTAGGGGTTGATGATTAGGGGTTAAGGGCGTAGGGGTTGATGATTAGGGCGTAGGGGTTGATGATTAGGGCGTAGGGGTTGATGATTAGGGCTTAAGGACGTAGGTGTTGATGATTAGGGCGTAGGGGTTGATAATTAGGGCTTAAGGGCGTAGGTGTTGATGATTAGGGCGTAGGGGTTGATGATTAGGGGTTAAGGGCGTAGGGGTTGATGATTAGGGGTTAAGGGAGTAGGGGTTGATGATTAGGGCGTAGGGGTTGATGATTAGGGCGTAGGGGTTGATGATTAGGGCTTAAGGGCGTAGGTGTTGATGATTAGGGCGTAGGGGTTGATGATTAGGGCGTAGGGGTTGATGATTAGGGCGTAGGGGTTGATGATTAGGGCGTAGGGGTTGATGATTAGGGCTTAAGGGCGTAGGTGTTGATGATTAGGGCGTAGGGGTTGATGATTAGGGCGTAGGGGTTAATGATTAGGGCGTAGGGGTGGATGATTAGGGCTTAAGGGCGTAGGGGTGGATGATTAGGGCTTAAGGGCGTAGGGGTTGATGATTAGGGCTTAAGGGCGTAGGGGTTGATGATTAGGGCGTAGGTGTTGATGATTAGGGCGTAGGGGTTGATGATTAGGGCGTAGGGGTTAATGATTAGGGCGTAGGGGTGGATGATTAGGGCTTAAGGGCGTAGGGGTGGATGATTAGGGCTTAAGGGCGTAGGGGTTGATGATTAGGGCGTAGGGGTTGATGATTAGGGCGTAGGGGTTAATGATTAGGGCGTAGGGGTGGATGATTAGGGCGTAGGGGTTGATGATTAGGGCGTAGGGGTGGATGATTAGGGCTTAAGGGCGTAGGGGTTGATGATTAGGGCGTAGGTGTTGATGATTAGGGCGTAGGGGTTGATGATTAGGGCATAGGGGTTGATGATTAGGGCGTAGGGGTGGATGATTAGGGCTTAAGGGCGTAGGGGTGGATGATTAGGGCTTAAGGGCGTAGGGGTTGATGATTAGGGCGTAGGGGTTGATGATTAGGGCGTAGGGGTTGATGATTAGGGCGTAGGGGTTAATGATTAGGGCGTAGGGGTGGATGATTAGGGCTTAAGGGCGTAGGGGTTGATGATTAGGGCGTAGGGGTTGATGATTAGGGCGTAGAGGTTGATGATTAGGGCGTTAGGGGTTGATGATTAGGGCGTAGAGGTTGAGGATTAGGGCTTAAGGACGTAGGGGTTGATGATTAGGGCGTAGGGGTTGATGATTAGGGCGTAGGGGTTGATGATTAGGGCTTAAGGGCGTAGGTGTTGATGATTAGGGCGTAGGGGTTGATGATTAGGGCGTAGGGGTTAATGATTAGGGCGTAGGGGTGGATGATTAGGGCTTAAGGGCGTAGGGGTGGATGATTAGGGCTTAAGGGCGTAGGGGTTGATGATTAGGGCTTAAGGGCGTTGGGGTTGATGATTAGGGCGTAGGTGTTGATGATTAGGGCGTAGGGGTTGATGATTAGGGCGTAGGGGTTAATGATTAGGGCGTAGGGGTGGATGATTAGGGCTTAAGGGCGTAGGGGTGGATGATTAGGGCTTAAGGGCGTAGGGGTTGATGATTAGGGCGTAGGGGTTGATGATTAGGGCGTAGAGGTTGATGATTAGGGCGTAGGGGTTGATGATTAGGGCGTAGGGGTGGATGATTAGGGCTTAAGGGCGTAGGGGTTGATGATTAGGGCGTAGGTGTTGATGATTAGGGCGTAGGGGTTGATGATTAGGGCGTAGGAGTTGATGATTAGGGCGTAGGGGTGGATGATTAGGGCTTAAGGGCGTAGGGGTGGATGATTAGGGCTTAAGGGCGTAGGGGTTGATGATTAGGGCGTAGGGGTTGATGATTAGGGCGTAGAGGTTGATGATTAGGGCGTAGGGGTTAATGATTAGGGCGTAGGGGTGGATGATTAGGGCTTAAGGGCGTAGGGGTTGATGATTAGGGCGTAGGTGTTGATGATTAGGGCGTAGGGGTTGATTAGGGCGTAGGGGTTGATGATTAGGGCGTAGAGGTTGAGGATTAGGGCTTAAGGACGTAGGTGTTGATGATTAGGGTGTAGGGGTTGATAATTAGGGCTTAAGGGCGTAGGTGTTGATGATTAGGGCGTAGGGGTTGATGATTAGGGGTTAATGGCGTAGGGGTTGATGATTAGGGGTTAAGGGAGTAGGGGTTGATGATTAGGGCGTAGGGGTTGATGATTAGGGCTTAAGGGCGTAGGTGTTGATTAGGGCGTAGGTGTTGATGATTAGGGCGTAGGGCGTAGGTGTTGATGATTAGGGCGTAGGGGTTGATTAGGGCGTAGGGGTTGATGATTAGGGCTTAAGGGCGTAGGTGTTGATGATTAGGGCGTAGGGGTTGATGATTAGGGCGTAGGGGTTAATGATTAGGGCGTAGGGGTTGATGATTAGGGCTTAAGGGCGTAGGGGTGGATGATTAGGGCTTAAGGGCGTAGGGGTTGATGATTAGGGGTTAATGGCGTAGGGGTTGATGATTAGGGCGTAGGGGTTGATGATTAGGACTTAAGGGCGTAGGGGTTGATGATTAGGGCGTAGGGGTTGATGATTAGGGCGTAGGGGTGGATGATTAGGGCTTAAGGGCGTAGGGGTTGATGATTAGGGTGTAGGGGTTGATGATTAGGGGTTAATGGCGTAGGGGTTGATGATTAGGGCTTAGGGGTGGATGATTAGGACTTAAGGGCGTAGGTGTTGATGATTAGGGCTTAAGGGCGTAGGTGTTGATGATTAGGGCGTAGGTGTTGATGATTAGGGCGTAGGGGTTGATGATTAGGGCTTAGGGGTGGATGATTAGGGCTTAAGGGCGTAGGGGTTGATGATTAGGGCTTAGGGGTGGATGATTAGGGCTTAAGGGCGTAGGGGTTGATGATTAGGGTGTAGGGGTTGATGATTAGGGTGTAGGGGTTGATGATTAGGGCTTAGGGGTGGATGATTAGGGCTTAAGGGCGTAGGGGTTGATGATTAGGGCGTAGGGGTTGATGATTAGGGTGTAGGGGTTGATGATTAGGGCTTAGGGGTGGATGATTAGGGCTTAAGGGCGTAGGGGTTGATGATTAGGGCGTAGGGGTTGATGATTAGGGTTTAATGGCGTAGGGGTTGATGATTAGGGTGTAGGGGTTGATGATTAGGGCTTAAGGGCGTAGGGGTTGATGATTAGGGCGTAGGGGTTGATGATTAGGGGTTAATGGCGTAGGGGTTGATGATTAGGGTGTAGGGGTTGATGATTAGGGCTTAAGGGCGTAGGGGTTGATGATTAGGGCGTAGGGGTTGATGATTAGGGGTTAATGGCGTAGGGGTTGATGATTAGGGCTTAGGGGTGGATGATTAGGGCTTAAGGGCGTAGGAGATGAAAGGAGGCAGCACCTGTCTCTCTAATATTGCTTAATAAGGAAGGAGAAAGGAGAGTATTGTATTATCAGAGCTCTCTAGTGGACGTGCTGTCTGTCTGCATATCTGTCTCTCTCACTCGGTCTCTCTCCGCCTCACCTGTCTCCCTCTCCGCCCCACCTGTCTCCCTCTCCGCCTCACCTGTCTCCCTCTCCGCCCCACCTGTCTCCCTCTCCGCCCCACCTGTCTCCCTCTCCGCCCCACCTGTCTCCCTCTCCGCCTCACCTGTCTCCCTCTCCGCCCCACCTGTCTCCCTCTCCGCCCCACCTGTCTCCCTCTCCGCCTCACCTGTCTCCCTCTCCGCCTCACCTGTCTCCCTCTCCGCCCCACCTGTCTCCCTCTCCGCCTCACCTGTCTCTCTCTCCGCCCCACCTGTAGGTACTACTATCAAAGGGGGATCCTGTCAAAGGTCGAAGGTCAGAGGTTAGTGTACCAGTTTAAGGAAATGCCTAAAGACATTGTTGTCATTGATGACGATAAGTGTGACGCAGATGATCTGGGCGGGACTTATGAGCATGTCATGGCCACTGACCTCTCCAAAACGTCAGGCATTCTGAGAGGGGCGGGGTCATTTATAGGCCCCGCCTCTCCCAAAGCCAAGCCCTCACCCACTGCCACGCCCATCCAACGCGTAGTGACCGTCTCCACGCCAACGGAGCCGCCACACGCCACGATTATTCCCAACGCCAGCGCACCCAGGTACAGAGAGAGAGAGAGAGTGTGTATATACTGTGAGT
The DNA here is from genome assembly GCF_027358585.1 of Pangasianodon hypophthalmus. Lineage (NCBI taxonomy): Eukaryota > Metazoa > Chordata > Actinopteri > Siluriformes > Pangasiidae > Pangasianodon > Pangasianodon hypophthalmus. The sequence goes on along the minus strand of NC_069737.1, from coordinate 17,053,297 downwards.
GTGTATATACTGTGTGTGTGTGTGTGTGTGTGTGTGTATACTGTGTGTGTATACTGTGTGTGTGTATACTGTGTGTGTGTGTACTGTGTGTGTGTGTGTATACTGTGTGTGTATATACTGTGTGTGTGTACTGTGTGTGTGTGTGTGTGTGTGTACTGTGAGTGTGTGTGTGTGTGTGTATACTGTGAGTGTGTGTGTGTGTATACTGTGAGTGTGTGTGTGTGTGTACTGTGTGTGTGTGTACTGTGTGTGTGTACTGTGTGTGTTTGTGTGTGTGTGTGTACTGTGTGAGTGTGTGTGTGTGTGTGTGTGTACTGTGAGTGTGTGTGTGTGTGTATACTGTGAGTGTGTGTGTGTGTGTGTGTGTGTAACCTCTTCTCTGTCTGCAGGACCGTCCGAGTTGCTATGCAAGTGCCTGTTGTCATGACGACGCCCCTGGGTCAGAAGATCTCACCGGTTGCCATCCCAACGGCGACCCCACCCCCCTCCAGCGTTACCACAGCGACCGGAGCCTCCACCCCGAAGGTTCTGATCCAGACGGTTCCGGCAGGGGAGAACAGCGATAAGATCACGCTACAGCTCGCCAAGATCATCACCATCACACCCATTACTCTGGCCCTGCCCCCTGGCACAGGCCCCGCCCACTCACATCCACAGAGCTCCGCCCCCACCGCGCAGCTTCCTGTGCACATACACGTTCAGTCTGACAGTCACACGACACACACGGAAGTGGAGGCTCACACACAGGAAGTCACAGCTCACACACACAGCTAAAGGGGGAGACAGTCTCTCTCATACACACACACACACACACACACACACCAGCCAAACAGGAAGTGGAAATGCACAGACGGGAAGTAGGAATAGCACAAAGACATGGAGCTAAAAAAAGAGACTGTCATGGAACACACACACACACACACAGGGGGGAGACAGTCTCTCTCATACACACACACACACACACACACACACCAGCCAAACAGGAAGTGGAAATGCACAGACGGGAAGTAGGAATAGCACAAAGACATGGAGCTAAAAAAAGAGACTGTCATGGAACACACACACACACACACAGGCCTGCACACACACACACACACACACACACACAGCAGACCTGTAAATTCAGTGAGACTGTTCAAGGGACCAGCGTGAGACCGCAGCTCCCTGTGAAGGGCACTACAGACAGGAAGAACACTACACAGGACATGGGAGGACTGATACTGACTGTACACACAGAGGAGCGTGTGTGCGTGTGTGTGTGTGTGTGTGTGTGTGTGTGTGTGTGTGTGTACTCAACTTTTATACCTGTACAGAGAGTTATTACTTTTTTCTTTTTTGCATTTGTGATGCAAAACCAGCATTTAAGTTTTAAGGACTGTCACTGTGATGATGTCACAGGATGGAGGGAATGGACTGATGGGCGAAAAGGGAGTGAGGAAGAAGAAGGGAATGAGGGAGAGGGAGAGAGAGAAAGGAAAGAAGAGGAAGTGAGTAAAAGGGAATGTGTGTGTGTGTGTGTGTGTGTGTGTGTGTGTGTGTGTGGGAGAGTTTGAGCCCTGCCCACACATTTCATTATTATTATTATTATTGTAATTATTATTATTTCAGTGGAGTGTTAATAAGCTGTGTGTGTGTGTGTGTGTATGTATGTGTGTGTGTGTGTGTGTGTGGTACCAAGCGCAGTATTAGACAGCTAATCACACATGATACTGTTTTAAAGGTCAAAGTTCAACAAGCCGTTCACCATCCTCCTTTCCTTTTCTTTCCTCCTCTACTGTGTGCGTGTGTGCGTGCGTGTGTGCGTGTGTGTGTGCGTGTGTGCGTGTGTGTGCGTGTTTGCGTGTGTGTGCGCGTGTGTGTGTGCGTGTGTGCGTGTGTGTGCGTGTTTGCGTGTGTGTGCGCGTGTGTGTGTGTGCGCGCGTGTGTGCGTGCGTGTGTGCGTGCGTGTGTGCGTGCGTGTGTGTGCGTGTTTGCGTGTGTGTGCGCGTGTGTGTGTGCGCGTGTGTGTGCGTGGAGTCAGAAGGACAGCAGTATCCTGACGATGATGATGATGATGATGGTGTTTGTATATTGAACATTAGAATTGTACACTCTATTTTGTTGTACTCTGTATTCCAGTAGATTTTACTGAATTATAAACGACTGAACTGAACGCACCTGTCTCTCTCTCACTCACCATCTCTCTCTCCCTCTCTCTCTCCCTCTCTCTCTCTCTCTCACTCACCATCTCTCTCTCTCTCTCTCTCTCTCTCTCTCTCTCTCTCTCACTCACCATCTCTCTCTCTCTCTCTCTCTCTCTCTCTCTCTCTCTCTCTCACTCACCATCTCTCTCTCTCTCTCTCTCTCTCTCACTCACCATCTCTCTCTCCCTCTCTCTCTCTCTCTCTCTCACTCACCATCTCTCTCTCTCTCTCTCTCTCTCTCTCTCTCTCTCTCTCTCTCTCTCACTCACCATCTCTCTCTCCCTCTCTCTCTCTCTCTCTCTCTCTCTCTCTCACTCACCATCTCTCTCTCTCTCTCTCTCTCTCTCTCTCACTCACCATCTCTCTCTCTCTCTCTCCCTCTCTCTCTCTCTCTCTCTCACCATCTCTCTCTCCCTCTCTCTCTCTCTTTCTCTTGCTCTCTCTCTCTCTCTCTCTCTCTTTCTCTCGCTCTGGTTGTCGCATATTACCAGTCTATTACTGAAATGGTTACTCATCTCTCTGCTGTGCGTACGCTATATGGCCAAAAGTATGTGCACCCCTGACCATCACACAAACTCTGAAGCACACAGTTGTATAGAACGTCTCCGTGTGCTGTAGCTTTACAGTTTCCCTTCACTGGAACTAAGAGACTGAAACCTGTTCCAGCATGACAATGCCCCTGTGCACAAAGCGAGCTCCATGAAGACATGGTGTGTGAAGGTTGGAGTGGAAGAACTCGAGTGTCCTGCACAGAGCCCTGACCTCAACCCCACTGAACATCTTTGGGATGAACTGGAACACCGACTGAACCCCAGACCTCCTCGACATCCCAACATCAGCGCCTGACCTCACTAATGCTCTTGTAGCTGAATGAACACAAATCCCCACAGCCACGCTCCAACATCTAGTGGAAAGCTTCCCAGAAGAGTGGAGCTCATTATAACAGCAAACACACGGGAATAAATCTGGAATGGTTCCATAAATCTCTTCTCAGTGCAGTGAGAAAGAAATTCACAGTGAATCACATTCAATTAAAACTCATGAAACTCACCAAAACAGGCAGTAAAGTGATGAAACAGTCGACTAAACCAAGTGATGGAAAATACACACACCACGACATACAAACACCAAACCACTATAAAATAATAAAAAGCAGTTAAAATATAATTAACAAAACAATGGTTGAAATGGTTCAAAACTATACATTTACATAAATCATTTAAGAGACTATTAGATTAGACACAATTAGAGACTAATTAAATTAAATTATATTAGATAAGAGACGGTTAGATTAGAGATGAGTAGATTAGATAGAGGTAGTGTGCATTGTGTACATGGATGTGCTGCAGTGGGAAGCGAGGGATGGATGGAGGGTTTTGTACATAATCTGACTAACTGCAGTGGTGAAGAGGATGGATGCTGAAACATCGGTCAGCCCAGTGACTGAGGAACAGCCTGGTGAAGTGCGAAGAACAGTCTGAGGAACAGCCTGGTGAAGTGCGAAGAACAGTCTGAGGAACAGCCTGATGAAGTGCGATGAACAGTCTGAGGAACAGCCTGATGAAGTGCGATGAACAGTCTGAGGAACAGCCTGATGAAGTGCGATGAACAGTCTGAGGAACAGCCTGATGAAGTGCGATGAAAACTGAGGAACAGCCTGATGAAGTGCGATGAACAGTCTGAGGAACAGCCTGATGAAGTGCGATGAACAGTCTGAGGAACAGTCTGATGAAGTGCGATGAACAGTCTGAGGAACAGCCTGATGAAGTGCGATGAAAACTGAGGAACAGCCTGATGAAGTGCGATGAACAGTCTGATGAAGTGCGATGAACAGTCTGAGGAACAGCCTGATGAAGTGCGATGAAAACTGAGGAACAGCCTGATGAAGTGCGATGAACAGTCTGAGGAACAGCCTGATGAAGTGCGATGAACAGTCTGAGGAACAGCCTGATGAAGTGCGATGAACAGTCTGAGGAACAGCCTGATGAAGTGCGATGAACAGTCTGAGGAACAAACACAGCTGAAAGTCACAGTGTTACAGAAGAAATGAGAACATATGTATGGATTATGAAGAGACCAGGGCAGAGAAGAGAACCTTGTGGAACATCTCAATCACACCACTGATCTCCAAACCAGCCATATATATACATATAATGTAGGTATAATTTATGCAAAATATATATAATGTATGTGTGATGTATACACTCCCTTGACACTTTATTAGGAACACCTGTACACCTACTCATTCATGCAGTTATCAGCCATCGTATGACAGCAGTGCACTGCATAAAACCATGCAGATTCGGACAGCAGCTTCAGGTAACGTTCACATCAACCATCAGAACGGGTGAAAAAGCCTTGTTGATGAGAGAGGACAACGGAGAATGGCCAGGCAGGTTTGAGCTGATAGTAAGGCTACAGTAACTTAGATAACTACTCTGTATAATCTGTGGTGAGCAGAAAAGCATCTCAGAATGCACAACATGTCGAACCCTGAGGCGGATGGGCTACAACAGCAGAAGACCATATCGGGTTCCGCTTCTGTCAACCATGAACAGAAAGCTGAGGCTGCAGTGGGCACAGACTCACCAACACTGGACAGGTGAAGACTGGAGAAACATGGCCTGGTCTGAAGAATCAGGATTTCTGCTGATGCTCTCAGATGGTAGGGGCCATCCATGGACCCAGTCTGCCTTGTGTAACCAGTGCAGGCTGGTGGAGGTGGTGTGATGGTGTGGGGAATGTTTTCTTACCAATCAGTTATGGCTTGAATGCCACAGCGCATTTGAGTATTGTTGCTGACCATGTGCATCCCTTCATAGCCACAATTTACCATCTTCTAATGCCTGCTTCCAGCATGATAATGCACCATGTCACAAAGCAAAAGTCTCAACCTGGTTTCATGAACAAGACGATGAGTTCAGGGTTCTTCAGTGGCCATCCCAGTCACTGGATCTGAATCCAGTAGAACACCTTTGGGATGCGGTAGAACAGGAGACTCGCAGCATGAAAGTTGAGCTGAAAAATCTGCAGAAATTGCGTGGTGAGATCATCTCAACATGGAGCAGAATCTCAAAGGAATGCTTCCAACATCTTGTGGAATCCATGCCATGAAGAATTGAGGCTGTTTTGAGAGCAAAGCGAGATGATATCCAGGATTAGTATAGTGTTCCTAATACAGTGCTCAGTGAGTGTGTGTAACGTATGCATTAGGTTTGTAATGATCTTTACACAGATATGAGCTAATGTACATGTGTGTTCCTGCCACTGGGGGGTGACAAAACTCCATCTTCAAGAAATGAAGACGAGACCCTAATGAAGGAACGATAAAGGAAGAAATTGAAGGAAGTAAAAAGATATGAACAGAGAGAGAACTGAAGAAAAGAGAATGGAAGCAGGTGAGAATGTCAGAAAGGAAAAAATAAAAACAGATATTTATGTTTACATTCTGCTTGAAGTGTATTTTATCATTACAGTACATTAGTGTACAGTATCATTAGTGTACATGGATTTTACTTTGGGAGAGAGAGTCACTGAGTCATGAAACACAGGTGATATAAGTGATTATATTTGAATCTTTCTCCTGTGTGTGTGTGTGTGTGTGTGAGATGGATTAATGGAAGAGGGAGTGAAAATGGATTCAGTGCTCTGGTGGCTGGAGATCTAATCTCACACTGTTTCATGTTCAGAATCAAAAAGCGAAAGAGAGAGAGTGTGTGTGTGTGTGTGTTGTATTTCTGTTGTCTGTAACTCAGGTCTGTACTCAACTCACCCCCACATTCTTTAATTATTAGGAACCTTTGTTTGTTTCAGTCCTTATACAGAGTTCCACCAGTTTTTTTTCAGTCTCAGCTGTGTTCCAAACCCCACAAGGCGACTTATAAACCTCTGATTAAAACACAGCCACAGTGGAGACTTGGAGGAGAGCAAAAATGTATAATGAACCATCTGCACACACACACAGTGTTGCTTGTGTTATCAGCGTCATGGTAACATTGTGTGTGTGTGTGTGTGTGTGTGTGTGTGTGTGTGTGTGTGTATTGTCATGTTATTTTTTTATGACCTGGTGTTAGTTATGGGTGGGGTTCAGGTGGGTGGAGCTTGTGTATTAATGTTAGTCCTGATATATTTATTATTTTCACATCACAGAGCAACAGCACTGAAACACAATCAACTGCACATAGAGCGCAGTGCTCTGTGTGTGTGTGTGTGTGTGTGTGTGAGAGAGAGAGAGAGAGAGAGAGATAGAAAATGAGGACTGAAGTTAGTAAAGCAGAGAATTGGAAGTCATTGGGCTGTTCCTCAACTGCAGTCTGTCACCCTAACTGCCTCTGACACACACACACACACACACAGAGCGATGTGTGTAATGGGGAGTTGGAGAGCAGATGGAGCTGATGTTGGATCTGAAGCCCAGTCACACACAGATGCTGAGCGTGTGTGTGTGTGTGTGTGTGTGTGTGTGTATACCCCACCTGTAATAGAGCAACGCACAAATAGTGAATACATACCACTATATATATAGCAGTATTTCTAGTGGGTGGGACGTGTCTACAGAGTGGGTGGGACTTGTGTACTGCATCTCAAATAAATACAGACAGACAGACTCCTTAAAATTCACTACACAATAGAATAGAATCGAATAGAAACATGGAGCTGAATCCCAAATGGTGTCTCATGTATATATAGTGCACTAGATAGTGTGTAGGAATCATTATTCTAGTACACTACTGTGGCAGAGGAGGCGTGGTCAAGCGTCGGTTGTGGATGGAGAGGAGGCGGGTTGAACCGGCGGGTAACGCGTGATGATTCTCACCTGTGTGTAATCATGGTGAGGTTACTTATATATTCTTTGTTTTTCCGGTAGAGTCATTGAGAGCGCGCCGAAACACGCCTGTTGTAGAAATGAAGCAAAGCCTCGTCAAGTCTGCCTGTCGTCCGAGTCCTCCTTCCAACCCACCTTCATGCATACCAGGTTCTACAACTACATTGTGCACCATATGTACACCAGTTGAACATGTGGCACTCGGATACCTGCTTTCTGTAGAGGTTCACTTCACCGATACGCTAAGTAAAGCATGTAAATATGGCGCTCACATATCACTTTTTTAATACCGGATCAGCGTCAGGAACAGACTGAGGGTCGTGCTCCCCCGCCTAGAGTCCTGCTAGCCAACATTCAGTCTCTGGAGAACAAGCTCAACAACCTCAAGGCCAGGGTTAAGTTCCAGAGGGACTTTCAGGACTGCAGCCTCCTCTGCTTCACAGAGACCTGGCTGAACCCAGAGGTACCGGACCACACCATCCAGCCGGCTGAGTTCTTCTCGGTTTACCGCATGGACAGGACAATGGAGTTGGGGAAGTCAAGTGGAGGTGGAAGGTGTCTGATGGTAAACAGCAGCTGGTGCGACAGCAGGAACATTGTTCCTCTCACATGGTCCTGCACACACAACCCGGAGCTGCTGACCATCAAATGCTGTCCTTTTCCTCGGGAATTTACCTCGGTCATAGTCAGTGCTGTTTATATTTCATCTCAGGCGGAGATGGACACTGCCTTATGTGAACTACATGAAGCTCTCTCTCACCAAACTCATCACCAGGATGCTGCGCTCACTGTGGCAGGGAACAGTGACAAACCCGCAGTGCCAAACTTCCACCATCACATCACCTGCCCCACCAGGGGCAAAAGGATCCTGGACCATTCCTACACTCGGTTCTAAGACGGCTACAAGGCACAGTCTCAACCACTGTGTGGGAAATCCTACAACATGCACAGAGCGGTGAAGAATGCGACGCAGCGCTACAGGAGTCACACGTCCAGCAGGGTGGCTGTAGGAGTCTGTGGCAGGGACTGAAAACAATAACGGACTATAAAACACCATCCTCCAGAACGACGAATGTGGAGCTACCACCCCCTTAAGATCAAGGAACTTTTACGCCGGCACCACTGACAGCATTCTGACGGGAAGCATCACAGCCTGGTTTGGGATCAGCACCAAGCAGGATAGCTGGTCTTTCCAGAGGCTGGTGCGATCAGCTGAGCGTAGCATCCGCACTGAGCTCCCTGACCTGCAGTCTATCTACAGCAAGTGGCGCTGAACCAAGGCCAGGAAGACAGTGAAGGACCTCAGCCATCCGAACAACAGACTGTCCCCTCTGATGCGGTCAGAGAAGCACTTCCGCTCGCTGAAGACCAACACAGAGAGAATGAGGAGGAGCTTTTTCCCCACACGCTCCCAGCGTTCCTGTGAATACATATGGCATATCCTCTACTTATAAATATTTATATTATATTGTTAACTTTTTCACTGCAACTGCCTCAGCATTGTACTGCACATTCAACTGCACATATTTGCACTTTATACAACAAACAGTTCATACATTTTTTGCCATCTATCTTTTATATTTTTCTTTTTCTGTTCCTATCTAAGCAAATTCTGTTTTTATGTAAATTCTATTTTATGTCATCAGACAGTCGTAAAAAGGCTTTCACTGCATGCTGTACTGTGTGCTGCTGTGTGTGCGATGAATAAAATTTGATTTGAAATGGCCCTTACACCTTATGTAGTGCATTTTATGTCCACTATGTGTTCTGTAACTTAGAGTTTGTCCAAAATGTTTAGAACAGTATCACTTAGAGAACAAATATATCACAAACATCTTTCTCTTTCTCTTTTTCTTTCTCTCTCTCAGTATATGGCTTTGTTCCCAAGGACAGTTTAGCCTTTAGCGGCTAATCCTGCTCCCTGAGTCTCAGAGCGCCATGATGTCCGGGAAACCCGCCAACTTCTCTCTTCCCTTTATCTACTGATAGTGTGTGTGTGTGTGTGTGTGTGTGTGTACTCCTACACTCATTCTTTAACTGAGCTCACTTGGGAGTTAATACAAATGTAATAAATACATCGTTCTTTCTTTACTGTACCTCACACACACACACACACACACACACACACACACACACACGGATGTTAATTCAGAGCATTTTCACACAAGGGTTTTTTCTGAGTTTGTTAGCAGGAGAACTGTGAGATCAAGGAGAGGTTTGATATTGGTCTATAGTTAGACAGCTGACAGGGGTCAAAGGTCAGGTTTTAAATTGGTTAAATAACTGCTAATTTAAAGATTTAGTTTATTTAGTTTGTTTATTAAGTAACCAGTCCTAAGAAAGGAGTTGATTATTTTTAATAGCTATTTGAATACTTCTGGTAGTATATGAGGAATGTGTAGGTAAGGGGTCTAGTACACAAGTTGATGATTTTGAAGCGGATCTCAGTGACATTGGAGTTTCTACAGGTCTGAGTCATGCTCCAGAGGCAGTTTGTCACCTTTAACAACAGTTCTGAAGGAACTCATATTGAAGGAACCTGCTATAAAGTGTGTAAAATAAATGATAGATTTTTCAGTAAGGATTTCTGAGTGACATCACAGTAATGTGTTGTAAAACCTCAGATTGATCCTGAAGTCAGATTTCTGACACATCAGTAATGTCCATGCTGTTTAATACTCAGACTGATTACAGGTTTAAATTGTATTTGAGATGAGAGTCAGGTCCAGGTCCAGGTCCAGGTCCAGGGTTCCTCACTGCTTTAACTCAACTTCCCCAGTGATGATGTCACCTCTGTGGTGCTGCCCGCTGTCCCGATCCGGTTTAGTCTGGCTCGCACTGGTTTAGCTTGGTTCGGTGCTGTACTATGTGTAGCTACAGCAGTAACACTCAGTGCTCCATTTACTGTTTACCATGTGTGTGTGTGTGTGTGTGTGTGTGTGTGTGTGTGTGTGTGAGGCTATAAGGATGAAGTGAACATGGTGGCTTACAAAAACAAGATTTTGCTCTTTTGTAATGCAGCTCTGATTCACAGAGAGAGAGACAGACGGATGAATAATTCCCTGCATGCGCGCTCTGTGGAGGCCTGTGTGTGTGCGTGTGTGTGAGAGAGTGTGTGTGAGTGTATTTCCTCTCTTTGCTTCTTATCAGCTTAAACTATTGACATCCATTTTCACACAACCAAATAGGATTAACAGTCTAAAGAGAGCAGAGAAACTTTCTCACTCTCTCCCTGTCTCACTCTCTCCCTGTCTCACTCTCTCCGTCTCACTCTCTCCGTCTCACTCTCACACACAAATCTTATAAAATTCAGTCCAACTCATTCACTTGCAATGATCAGAAATATTTTCTACATCTGTCTGTCTCTTCATGTCTGTCTTTCTCTGTCTCACTCTGTTCCTGTCTATATCTCTCTCTTCCTGTCTATCCCTCCTCTCTCTCTCTCTCTCTCTCTCTCTCTCTCTCTCTCTCTCTCTCTCTGTTTCAGTAGAGATTGCGTCTCATTCACACTTCAGAGGATAAAAATACTCATACTGTCCCCTAATGCTGAACACCTGATTAGCATATTTACTCCCTGCTCTGCTCTGATGTACTTCACGCGGAGTTATGGAATAGTTTAGTTTTGTTTGTTTATTGAGGAGCAAGAAGTTAATGGTGAACAATCAGAAAGCAGCTAGAGAGAGGGAGAAAGAGAAACAAAGAGAGGAAGAGACAGACAGACCGAGACAGAGAGCAGGAAACAGACAGAGATGGAGAGACGAAGACGTGAGGTACACAGTGTGATGGAAATAAAGAGAGATATGTGAAGACAGAGAGAGGGAGAGAGAGAGAGAGAGAGAGAGAGAGACAGCTGGGTGTTGAATTGTTGTTATGTGATTTGCACCCAGTAGGAGGAGCTGTGGTTTCATGTAAAGTAGAATGAAGTGCTCTCTCTCTCTCTCTCTCTCTCTCTCTCTCTCTCTCTCTCTCTCTCTCTGTCTGTCACACACACAGACTGGTTTTAGTGCAGCATTTAGGAGAGGAAGATTGAAAACTGAACTATAACAGAAACAGACTGACCGGTTACAGCTGTGTGTCAATCAGGGCATGATGAAAACAACAAAGTCACTGTTTATGTTTATACACTTTATATTCAGACAGTCACCATGAAATTTTCATACGGTATAAGATTTCTCCCATTCCTGTGGGTCGCCTGTAGACTCGGACTCTTGGTTAGTCCCAATCTTTAGGGTTCTGGCTCTTGATTAGTCGCAGTCTTTAGAGCGCTCACTCTTGGTTAGTCCAAGTGTTTAGGGTTCTCCATCTTGGTTAAGTCCCCTGTCTATAGGGATCTGACTCTGTTAGTCTCAGAGGTATCTTTAGGTTTTTGACTCTTCGTTCATCCTGGCATTTCAAGTTCAGTGTTTTGTGTGTGTGTGTGTGTGTGTCTGTGTGTCTTGTTGTTTTTGTTGTTTTTGTTTTTTGTCATTGGTTGAGGTTGTTCTCTGGTTTCTGGTTACAAAAGCTCAGTCTTGATTGTTGAAGTTGTCCTGGCTTTGATCTTTGATGCACAATGATGTCAATGGAGCGTGGACTGAGTTTGAATTGTAACATGACCTTGGGTGTGAAGCTGGCAATATACTTCAAATGAAAAAGAAATTCCCACGGACAAAGATGCCTTTTGAGTAAAAAATGCAAGATGATTTCAGTGTGTATGCTGCAATGTGTGTGTGTGTGTGTGTGTGTGTGAGCTTCTGAACAGAGCTACTGCATGTTTGGTTCTGAGACCTCTTCCTGTCTCTGATTTATCCAAATACTTCTTAGATCCAGTTTGAGTTCTGGGCCTGTGTTTACATGTTTAAGGAAGCAGCTTGTGGAAGACATACCAAATAAAATACATTTGAGGGAGAAATCAAACTCAAACACACTTCATCCTCCTTCTCCTAATTTAATTTGTTCTCTCTTTGATAATTAATCCTCATTTCCAATGCCACCTCCCCTCTGTACTGCATTTGTGCTTCTCTCTATTGCCAGTGGTGTTTTTTTTTATTTGTTTGCTGTTTGACTGGGTTGCCAGATGTGCAATGCAGAAACAAGCAAAATACTCAAAATATGTCCTTCATAAACCCCATATACTGCTGTATCATACACTAATGTTCATCTCTAATGTTGAGAATATGAATGAGAAGTGTGACAAAAACTTGGACCTGTTAACACAGTCACTGGTGGTTCCTTTCATTTAATTCTTTCACTGTTTGAAGTATATCACCAGCTTGTTTAAATAAAATGTTTTAATGCCATTATTATCATAACTTAGTCTTTACTAATCTCTCTGTTAGTTATCCATATCCTTGTGACATTCATTTATTCTCCTTTTTTTTTTTTTTTTTTTTTTTTTGCTCTTTATGATTATGTAAGTGTCTGTGTCCAACTCTGAATCGTTGTAAG
>NC_069737.1:17020862-17035862 GCF_027358585.1 Pangasianodon hypophthalmus | reverse complement strand
GAGGTCATATTCTCTATACCCTCTCTCTCAGTGAGGTCATATCCTCTATACTCTCTCTCTCAGTGAGGTCATATCCTTTTATACCCTCTCTCTCAGTGAGGTCATATCCTCTATACCCTCTCTCTCACTGAGGTCATATCCTTTTATACCCTCTCTCTCAGTGAGGTCATATCCTTTTATACCCTCTCTCTCACTGAGGTCATATCCTTTTATACCCTCTCTCTCAGTGAGGTCATATCCTCTATACCCTCTCTCTCACCGAGGTCATATCCTTTTATACCCTCTCTCTCAGTGAGGTCATATCCTCTATACCCTCTCTCTCACCTAGGTCATATTCTCTATACCCTCTCTCTCACCGAGGTCATATCCTCTATACCCTCTCTCTCAGTGAGGTCATATCCTCTATACCCTCTCTCTCACTGAGGTCATATCCTCTATACCCTCTCTCTCAGTGAGGTCATATCCTCTATACCCTCTCTCTCACCGAGGTCAAATCCTCTATACCCTCTCTCTCACCGAGGTCATATCCTCTATACCCTCTCTCTCACCGAGGTCATATCCTCTATACCCTCTCTCTCAGTGAGGTCATATCCTCTATACCCTCTCTCTCACCGAGGTCATATCCTCTATACCCTCTCTCTCAGTGAGGTCATATTCTCTATACCCTCTCTCTCAGTGAGGTCATATCCTCTATACCCTCTCTCTCACCGAGGTCATATCCTCTGTACCCTCTCTCTCACCGAGGTCATATCCTCTATACCCTCTCTCTCACCGAGGTCATATCCTCTATACTCTCTCTCTCACCGAGGTCATATCCTCTATACCCTCTCTCTCAGTGAGGTCATATTCTCTATACCCTCTCTCTCAGTGAGGTCATATCCTCTATACCCTCTCTCTCAGTGAGGTCATATCCTCTATACCCTCTCTCTCACCGAGGTCATATCCTCTATACCCTCTCTCTCATTGAGGTCATATCCTCTATACTCTCTCTCTCAGTGAGGTCATATCCTCTATACCCTCTCTCTCAGTGAGGTCATATTCTCTATACCCTCTCTCTCAGTGAGGTCATATCCTCTATACTCTCTCTCTCAGTGAGGTCATATCCTTTTATACCCTCTCTCTCAGTGAGGTCATATCCTCTATACCCTCTCTCTCACTGAGGTCATATCCTCTATACCCTCTCTCTCACTGAGGTCATATCCTCTATACCCTCTCTCTCACTGAGGTCATATCCTCTATACCCTCTCTCTCACTGAGGTCATATCCTCTATACCCTCTCTCTCACTGAGGTCATATCCTTTTATACCCTCTCTCTCACTGAGGTCATATCCTCTATACCCTCTCTCTCTCACTGAGGTCATATCCTCTATACCCTGTCTCTCAGTGAGGTCATATCCTCTATACCCTCTCTCTCACTGAGGTCATATCCTCTATACCCTCTCTCACTGAGGTCATATCCTCTATACCCACTCTCTCTCAGTGAGGTCATATCCTCTATACCCTCTCTCTCACTGAGGTCATATCCTCTATACCCTCTCTCTCACTGAGGTCATATCCTTTTATACCCTCTCTCTCACCGAGGTCATATCCTCTATACCCTCTCTCTCAGTGAGGTCATATCCTCTATACCCTCTCTCTCACTGAGGTCATATCCTCTATACCCTCTCTCTCAGTGAGGTCATATCCTCTATACCCTCTCTCTCAGTGAGGTCATATCCTCTATACCCTCTCTCTGACTGAGGTCATATCCTCTATACCCTCTCTCTCACCGAGGTCATATCCTCTATACCCTCTCTCTCAGTGAGGTCATATCCTCTATACCCTCTCTCTCACCGAGGTCATATCCTCTATACCCTCTCTCTCAGTGAGGTCATATTCTCTATACCCTCTCTCTCAGTGAGGTCATATCCTCTATACCCTCTCTCTCACCGAGGTCATATCCTCTGTACCCTCTCTCTCACCGAGGTCATATCCTCTATACCCTCTCTCTCACCGAGGTCATATCCTCTATACTCTCTCTCTCACCGAGGTCATATCCTCTATACCCTCTCTCTCAGTGAGGTCATATTCTCTATACCCTCTCTCTCAGTGAGGTCATATCCTCTATACCCTCTCTCTCAGTGAGGTCATATCCTCTATACCCTCTCTCTCACCGAGGTCATATCCTCTATACCCTCTCTCTCAGTGAGGTCATATCCTCTATACTCTCTCTCTCAGTGAGGTCATATCCTCTATACCCTCTCTCTCAGTGAGGTCATATTCTCTATACCCTCTCTCTCAGTGAGGTCATATCCTCTATACTCTCTCTCTCAGTGAGGTCATATCCTTTTATACCCTCTCTCTCAGTGAGGTCATATCCTCTATACCCTCTCTCTCACTGAGGTCATATCCTCTATACCCTCTCTCTCACTGAGGTCATATCCTCTATACCCTCTCTCTCACTGAGGTCATATCCTCTATACCCTCTCTCTCACTGAGGTCATATCCTCTATACCCTCTCTCTCACTGAGGTCATATCCTTTTATACCCTCTCTCTCACTGAGGTCATATCCTCTATACCCTCTCTCTCTCACTGAGGTCATATCCTCTATACCCTGTCTCTCAGTGAGGTCATATCCTCTATACCCTCTCTCTCACTGAGGTCATATCCTCTATACCCTCTCTCACTGAGGTCATATCCTCTATACCCACTCTCTCTCAGTGAGGTCATATCCTCTATACCCTCTCTCTCACTGAGGTCATATCCTCTATACCCTCTCTCTCACTGAGGTCATATCCTTTTATACCCTCTCTCTCACCGAGGTCATATCCTCTATACCCTCTCTCTCAGTGAGGTCATATCCTCTATACCCTCTCTCTCACTGAGGTCATATCCTCTATACCCTCTCTCTCAGTGAGGTCATATCCTCTATACCCTCTCTCTCAGTGAGGTCATATCCTCTATACCCTCTCTCTGACTGAGGTCATATCCTTTTATACCCTCTCTCTCAGTGAGGTCATATCCTTTTATACCCTCTCTCTCAGTGAGGTCATATCCGTTTATACCCTCTCTCTCAGTGAGGTCATATCCTCTATACCCTCTCTCCCAGTGAGGTCATATCCTCTATACCCTCTCTCTCACCGAGGTCATATCCTCTATACCCTCTCTCTCACCGAGGTCATATCCTCTATACCCTCTCTCTCAGTGAGGTCATATCCTCTATACCCTCTCTCTCAGTGAGGTCACATCCTCTATACCCTCTCTCTCAGTGAGGTCACATCCTCTATACCCTCTCTCTCAGTGAGGTCATATCCTCTATACCCTCTCTCTCACTGAGGTCATATCCTCTATACCCTCTCTCTCACCGAGGTCATATCCTCTATACCCTCTCTCTCAGTGAGGTCATATCCTCTATACTCTCTCTCTCAGTGAGGTCATATCCTCTATACCCTCTCTCTCACTGAGGTCATATCCTTTTATACCCTCTCTCTCACCGAGGTCATATCCTCTATACCCTCTCTCTCACTGAGGTCATATCCTTTTATACCCTCTCTCTCACCGAGGTCATATCCTCTATACCCTCTCTCTCACTGAGGTCATATCCTCTATACTCTCTCTCTCAGTGAGGTCATATCCTCTATACCCTCTCTCTCAGTGAGGTCATATCCTCTATACCCTCTCTCTCACCGAGGTCATATCCTCTATACCCTCTCTCTCAGTGAGGTCATATTCTCTATACCCTCTCTCTCAGTGAGGTCATATCCTCTATACCCTCTCTCTCACTGAGGTCATATCCTTTTATACCCTCTCTCTCACTGAGGTCATATCCTTTTATAACCTCTCTCTCAGTGAGGTCATATCCTCTATACCCTGTCTCTCACCGAGGTCATATCCTCTATGCCCTCTCTCTCACCGAGGTCATATCCTCTATACCCTCTCTCTCACCGAGGTCATATCCTCTATACCCTGTCTCTCACCGAGGTCATATCCTCTATACCCTCTCTCTCACCGAGGTCATATCCTCTATACCCTCTCTCTCACCGAGGTCATATCCTCTATACCCTCTCTCTCACCGAGGTCATATCCTCTATACCCTCTCTCTCAGTGAGATCATATCCTCTATACCCTCTCTCTCACCAAGGTCATATCCTTTCATACCCTCTCTCTCACTGAGGTCATATCCTCTATACCCTCTCTCTCACTGAGGTCATATCCTTTTATACCCTCTCTCTCAGTGAGGTCATATCCTCTATACCCTCTCTCTCACTGAGGTCATATCCTCTATACCCTCTCTCTCACCGAGGTCATATCCTCTATACCCTCTCTCTCACCGAGGTCATATCCTCTATACCCTCTCTCTCAGTGAGGTCACATCCTCTATACCCTCTCTCTCACCGAGGTCATATCCTCTATACCCTCTCTCTCACCGAGGTCATATCCTCTATACCCTCTCTCTCAGCGAGGTCATATCCTCTATACTCTCTCTCTCACTGAGGTCATATCCTCTATACCCTCTCTCTCAGTGAGGTCATATCCTCTATACCCTCTCTCTCACTGAGGTCATATCCTCTATACCCTCTCTCTCAGTGAGATCATATCCTCTATACCCTCTCTCTCACCGAGGTCATATCCTGTATACCCTCTCTCTCACCGAGGTCATATCCTCTATACCCTCTCTCTCAGCGAGGTCATATCCTCTATACTCTCTCTCTCAGCGAGGTCATATCCTCTATACCCTCTCTCTCAGCGAGGTCATATCCTCTATACTCTCTCTCTCAGCGAGGTCATATCCTCTATACCCTCTCTCTCACCGAGGTCATATCCTCTGTACCCTCTCTCTCAGTGAGGTCATATCCTCTATACCTGCTTTCTCAGCGAGGTCATATCCTCTATACCCTCTCTCTCAGCGAGGTCATATCCTCTATACCCTCTCTCTCAGTGAGGTCACATCCTCTATACCCTCTCTCTCACCGAGGTCATATCCTCTATACCCTCTCTCTCAGCGAGGTCATATCCTCTATACCCTCTCTCTCAGCGAGGTCATATCCTCTATACTCTCTCTCTCACTGAGGTCATATCCTCTATACCCTCTCTCTCAGTGAGGCCATATCCTCTATACCCTCTCTCTCAGTGAGGTCATATCCTCTATACCCTCTCTCTCAGTGAGGTCATATCCTCTATACCCTCTCTCTCACCGAGGTCATATCCTCTATACCCTCTCTCTCACCGAGGTCATATCCTCTGTACCCTCTCTCTCACCGAGGTCATATCCTCTATACCCTCTCTCTCAGCGAGGTCATATCCTCTATACTCTCTCTCTCAGCGAGGTCATATCCTCTATACCCTCTCTCTCAGCGAGGTCATATCCTCTATACTCTCTCTCTCAGCGAGGTCATATCCTCTATACCCTCTCTCTCACCGAGGTCATATCCTCTGTACCCTCTCTCTCAGTGAGGTCATATCCTCTATACCTGCTTTCTCAGCGAGGTCATATCCTCTATACCCTCTCTCTCAGCGAGGTCGTATCCTCTATAACCTGTCCCTTGGTTACGTCATGTTCTCTATACCTCTCTGTGAGTTTGTATCCTCACATGGGTTTTCATACCACTGCTATGGTATGATTTGCTCATACAGGTTTCTCCTCTACAAAGTCAGGAGAATCAAGAGGCCATTTCTATCCACACAATCCACTCAGGTGCTTGTTCTGTCCCTTGTTATCTCACTCGGACAACTGTACCTCGCTCCTGGCAGGTCTGCCCTGTGCGCCATCCAACTCCTGCAACTCGTATAGAATTCAGCTGCATGACTTGTTTTCAACATCCCAGAGTTGTCCCGCACCACCCCATTGCTGTGTTCCCTAACCTCTCTTCCTGTAGCTGCTCGCATCAGCTTTAAACCCCTGATGCTTGCCTACAAAGCCAAAAACAGCACCCACCTACCATAAAACATTTCATATCCTGCTCTGCACCACGTTCCCTCCAACCCCCTAACACACCTCGACTGGTCCCACCATCTCTCAGAGTACAAGGAAGACCTGCATCAAGACATTTCTCTGTCCTGCATGAAGGTGGTGAATCACTGGATATGATTGAAGATTGAATGAATATGAAAGACCTACCTCTTCCCCAAGTACTTTAATTAGCACTTTGGTTATGTTCTTTTTTAAAAAAAAAAAATCCTTGTGTTGTGTTTTCTTTTCATACTGTACCAACTTCTCCATCAGGGTTTTTAGACTGACGGTACTCTAATGGACTGAACCCACATCAGTCCCTAATGGAGTGAACCTGCATCAGGATGTGTTTTTGACAGAAAAAGCTCTTCTGTAAGTCTCTCTGGATAAGGGGATCTGCTAAATGCCATAAATGTAAAAGCAAAATTCTCTCTCTCTCTCTCTCTCTCTCTCTCTCTCTGACATCTCACTGATGTCTCACTGTGCTCTTTTCTTCCTCCTCTCTTCACTTCCTCTCTCTCCTTCCTTCCAGCTGTGTTTCAAATCGCATGTCTGAGTAAGGCCACGTTTTAAGAGCGCTCCATTTTTCCATTAAAGTCCAGAGTCATTCTGACCCTCACCAACAAAATAACACACTAACACACCTCCATCAGTGTGTGTGTGTGTGTGTGTGTGTATACAGGAACTAATCAGGAGCGCTACCTATTCAAAAGTCATTTGTCAGACTTTATAATTTGAAGAATTTTATTATTTTTTTTTTTTTAAAAATAAAATTCTTCATTTAGGAGCACAGCGGTACATTCTGGGTAAGTTGACTACAGTGATATTGACTCAGTCCCTCTTTTCATGCCTTCTTTCTTCCATTCCTTCAGCTCTGAACTGCATTAAACCCAACTGTGAGCACAGAACTGTTCTTCTTCTCTTCTTTTCTATACTCAGGGTTGCTAGGTCTCAGCAAAATGTACAGGCTTAGATTCTCATTACAGACTAGAGCGCTTTTCCCAATGTAACAACGCCACTAACCTACTGACGCAAAAATCTCACAATCCCAATCACTGTAATGTCTGTTACAATCCACACTAGTAAACTGGTTCCATACATCAGATTCCAATCACGCATTACCCTGATGGAGGACTCAGGGGTCTGATGGGGGACGCAGGGGTCTGATGGAGGACCAGAGGTCTGATGGGGGACTCAGGCCCAGTGAGGGACACACTGTTTATTAAAGCAGTGAGGTTTCAGCGTGTAACAGAACACATTCAGCCAAAGTAATTATAAAGGTGAGAGTAATAATAATAACTTTCTCTGTGTGAGATAAGACGCTGTTTATCAGTGTTTGTGTGTGTGTGTGCGTGCATGTGTGTGTGTGCGTGTGTGTGTGTGTGCATGTGAGGCAAAGCAGACTATCAGAATGAGACCTGAATACTAACACAGAGCCTCGTCTCAAACCCAGTACAGATGATCACCATAGTTCCTCCCCTCATAGTGGGATGGGGATTGACTGGGGAAGGGCTGCAGTGGGAAGGGGCTTTATTTAGATGGGGCTTTAAAGGGGTCAGGCATTTTAGAAGGGAAATGACTGTGGAGTTCAGAGAAGTAACAGGAAAATATAGGATACTGTTTGAGAGGAACATGATAGAAAGCAGGCACGGTTTTAAAGGTGGATATTTTTCTAGAAAAGGGTTTTCTGTGTGTGTGAAGGAGGCGTGGCCTCTGTACCTCAGTCTCAGTGAAGGAGGTGTGGCCTCTGTACCTCAGTCTCAGTGAAGGAGGCGTGGCCTCTGTACCTCAGTCTCAGTGAAGGAGGCGTGGCCTCTGTCCCTGTCAGTATCAGTGGAGGAGGCGTGGCCTCTGTACCTCAGTCTCAGTGAAGGAGGCGTGGCCTCTGTACCTCAGTCTCAGTGAAGGAGGCGTGGCCTCTGTCCCTGTCAGTATCAGTGGAGGAGGCGTGGCCTCTGTACCTCAGTCTCAGTGGAGGAGGCGTGGCCTCTGTCCCTGTCAGTATCAGTGGAGGAGGCGTGGCCTCTGTCCCTGTCAGTATCAGTGGAGGAGGCGTGGCCTCTGTCCCTGTCAGTATCAGTGGAGGAGGCGTGGCCTCCGTCCCTGTCAGTATCAGTGGAGGAGGCGTGGCCTCTGTCCCTGTCAGTATCAGTGAAGGAGGCGTGGCCTCTGTCCCTGTCAGTATCAGTGGAGGAGGCGTGGCCTCTGTCCCTGTCAGTATCAGTGGAGGAGGCGTGGCCTCTGTCCCTGTCAGTATCAGTGGAGGAGGCGTGGCCTCTGTCCCTGTCAGTATCAGTGGAGGAGGCGTGGCCTCTGTCCCTGTCAGTCTCCTTCATTGGCCCAATTCACAATACCCATCACTCATGTTAATTGGTGTATATTGATAGAATGTGTGTGTGTGTGTGTATTCTGTCTCTATCACACACATGTTGCTCAGGATGATCACAGCAGGTTGGCATTTCATTAAACAGCTTTACAGAGTTCATATTCTCCCACAGAGACACTGTGTATGTGTCCAACTGGTGACCCCAGTGTGTGAGACTCAGTGTTCACAGCATCATTGTGGGAAGCAGCTGAAAGTTTTATGACTTTAAAATGTGTATAAAATGTGTATAAATATTTGAGCTAAACACACACACACACACACGTTCATATGGTACATGTTACATATACTTAATTTACATGATTAGATCAATGTTTCTCTCTGTGTTTTATTTGGGCGGCGCAACATGGCAAAATATCACAGTAATTCACCTAGTCCCCTGGCTTTCTAGTCCCCTGGCTTTCTAGTCCCCTGGCTTTCGAGTCCCCTGGCTTTCGAGTCCCCTCGCTTTCTAGTCCCCTGGGTTTCTAGTCCCCTGGCTTTCTAGTCCCCTGGGTTTCTAGTCCCCTGGCTTTCTAGTCCCCTGGCTTTCTAGTCCCCTGGGTTTCTAGTCCCCTGGCTTTCGAGTCCCCTCGCTTTCTAGTCCCCTGGCTTTCTAGTCCCCTGGGTTTCTAGTCCCCTGGCTTTCGAGTCCCCTCGCTTTCTAGTCCCCTGGGTTTCTAGTCCCCTGGCTTTCTAGTCCCCTGGCTTTCTAGTCCCCTGGCTTTCTAGTCCCCTGGCTTTCTAGTCCCCTGGCTTTCGAGTCCCCTCGCTTTCTAGTCCCCTGGCTTTCTAGTCCCCTGGCTTTCGAGTCCCCTGGCTTTCTAGTCCCCTGGGTTTCTAGTCCCCTGGCGTTCGAGTCCCCTGGCTTTCTAGTCCCCTGGGTTTCTAGTCCCCTGGCGTTCGAGTCCCCTCGCTTTCTAGTCCCCTGGGTTTCTAGTCCCCTGGCTTTCGAGTCCCCTGGCTTTCTAGTCCCCTGGCTTTCGAGTCCCCTGGCTTTCTAGTCCCCTGGGTTTCTAGTCCCCTGGCGTTCGAGTCCCCTCGCTTTCTAGTCCCCTGGGTTTCTAGTCCCCTGGCTTTCGAGTCCCCTGGCTTTCGAGTCCCCTGGCTTTCGAGTCCCCTGGCTTTCGAGTCCCCTCGCTTTCTAGTCCCCTCGCTTTCGAGTCCCCTCGCTTTCTAGTCCCCTGGCTTTCTAGTCCCCTGGCTTTCGAGTCCCCTCGCTTTCTAGTCCCCTGGCTTTCTAGTCCCCTGGCTTTCTAGTCCCCTGGCTTTCGAGTCCCCTCGCTTTCTAGTCCCCTGGCTTTCTAGTCCCCTGGCTTTCGAGTCCCCTCGCTTTCGAGTCCCCTGGCTTTCTAGTCCCCTGGCTTTCTAGTTTCCCTAATTTTCCTAGTCTTCTTCTCTCCTATTTTCCTACACTCCTGCATATTTAGAACACTTAACTCCCTCTGTGGGAACCATTAAAGGTTCTGTGTAGAACCTGACACCAGAGTGTTTCCTTTTTCAGAAAACTAAGAACCCTTATTAATCCAGTAAACTTTTACAAAAAACCCTTTGTTTCTAGAGTGTGTACTCTCCAGGCGTCTCCTGGTCTTCTCTCCTAGCACTACTGAACAGAATGTGTGACACTGACTAATTTGTCCTGCGTCCCTTCTGTGTGTCCTCAGAGGGCGGAGCTAACACGTGATCAGAGGAAGTAAGCAGAGGTAAACAGGAACACACCCCTCCCCGTTTCCTACATTTCTAGTCTACTTGTTTCAAGTTTTATAATTTCCTTGTTGTAATGTCTCTCTCAGCTGTAGTGATTTACTGTGGTGCTACTCTGTCCTGTAATTAATTTGTGTGTGTGTGTGTGTGTGTGAAATGGTTTATTACTGGTTTTATTATGAACAGATGGAAGAAGGTCATAATAAAGTCATAAATAAACTTAAATAAATAAAATAACTGACACTGACACACTGATGCTGTCACTCAGAAATACACACACAGCAGGCTTAGTTTATAATAGTTTTTTTTGTGATCATGATTCTTTTGTTTAACGAGGCAGAAGTATAAATTATAAATAAAAATCACGAATCACTGCAATAAAATAAACAGCAAACACCCAGATGTTAGCAGATGGCTTTGTTGAGTGTGTGTGTGTTGGCTTTTGGCTGCTCCTGTCCTGCCTTTATTTATACTGCTTTACATTCACTACCCATCACACACACACACACACACTGAGTCTATTTGCTTACTTTATTCTGCATTAAAATGCAAAGAAATCCTTGTCTGTCTCATCATCATCATCATCATCATCATCATCATCATCATCACAGCACTGAGGGAGGGGCAGAGGGTGGATCTGTATTAAGAGGCTCCAGAAAGGGTGTGGATTAGATAATTAATCAGCCAATCAGATCTCCCCAGGACTAAGTCTGAGTGATCTGAGTGACAGGACTAAACACCAATCAGATTCACCCCTGCATGAATACATAACTACTTCCTCTCTTCTTATGTGTCCTCTTCCTCTCACTCTGATTCTGTCCCGGTTTCACTCTGATTCTGTCCCGGTTTCACTCTGATTCTGTCCCTGTTTCACTCTGATTCTGTCCCGGTTTCACTCTGATTCTGTCCCGGTTTCACTCTG
The DNA here is from genome assembly GCF_027358585.1 of Pangasianodon hypophthalmus. NCBI lineage: Eukaryota > Metazoa > Chordata > Actinopteri > Siluriformes > Pangasiidae > Pangasianodon > Pangasianodon hypophthalmus. The sequence goes on along the minus strand of NC_069737.1, from coordinate 17,024,944 downwards.
ATTCTGTCCCGTTTACCCAGCATGCTCTGCACTGTATCTGTTTGCTGCCTCTTTACTTCCATTTTCCTTCAATGGCCACAGCCTTAATTTCTGTGAGGCCCCGCCCTTTCTGCAGATTAGGGGCGTGTCCTAGCGTGTGTGGTGGTGGGACACAGTGGGTGATGAGTAGAGGGCTGAGAGAGAGACACACACACACAGAGATTACTTCTTTCCTCCTCTCTTCTTCTCCTTTCCTCTTCTCATTGCCTTTCCTCCTCCTCATCTGTTCTTCTGTCTCTCTCCTTTCATCTGTCTATTTATTCCTCCTCCACTCTTTCCTTCTTACTTCAATGCATTTATATTTTTCTCCTTTCTTTTGTCTTCATTCATACCTCCATCTCCCTCCCAACATGCCTCCTGCTTTCTCTGAAACACACACACACACACACACACACACACACACAGAGTGTGGTGATTATAATTATTCCAGAGTTTGTTAATCACCTTTAACACAGCCACGACTCAATGCTCTGTGTGTGTGTGTGTGTGTGTGTCCTGCATGTTAAGCAGTGCAAACTCCTTTTGTATCTTTCTCAGTAGAAAACATGACTGAACACTCAACCAAAGTCTCTCTCATTTCTCTCTCTTTCCTTTCTTACATTATTATTTCTTCTATAACCCTCTCTCTCTCTCCCTCTCTTTCCCTCCCTCTCTCTCCCTCCCTCTCTCTCTCCCTCTCTCTCCCTCCCTCTCTCTCTCCCTCTCTCTCCCTCCCTCTCTCTCTCTCTCTCCCTCTCTCTCTCCCTCTCTCTCTCTCACTGTCTCTCTCCCTCTCTCTCTCTCTCTCCCTGTCTCTCTCTCTCCCTCTCTCTCTCTCTCTCTCTCTCTCTCTCTCCCTCTCTCACTCACACACACTGTCTCTCTCTCACTGTCTCTCTCCCCCCTTCTCTCTCTCTCTGTCTCTCTCTCTCTCTCCTTATTTATCTCTCTTCACGAACTGTCCTTTTTCCTTTCTCCATCTCCCTGCCTTTCTCTCTCAGAACAGACAGTGGAACAGAAAGAATCGCTCACACACACGTGCTCTCTCTCATTCTCTCTCTCTTTCATTCTCTCTCTTTGACACACACATGCAAGTGCGCGCGCGCACACACACACACACACACACACACACAGCTGTAGGGGGCGCTGTGGCTACATGTAAAAGCAGAGGGAGTAGGAGAGAATGAATTGCAGAATGACTGAGGGGATGAAGCGGGTGGAGGGGGACGTGGGGGAGTGATGGGGTATATGGGAGGGGCAGAAGGTGGAGATGGAGGGAGACTGAGTGAGTGGCTCCATCTTGTCATGGCTGTCATGTCTGAGTGGCCTAATGACACCTTGGTGACATCACACTGACATAACTCTCAATTCAATCTATGTGTGTGTGTGTGTGCGTGAGTGAGTGTGTTTGTGTGCATGTGAGTGCGTGTGTGTGCATGCGTGTGTGAGTGCATGTGTGAGTGAGTGTGTGTGTGTGTGTGTGTGTGTGTGTGTGTGTGTGCGTGTGTCTTATCTCCCAGCATCTCCGAGGGAAAACGTGGTCATCCCCCCTGAGGTGAGTGAGACAGAAACAGACAAGTGTAAATATGGGAATTATGGTCTTCTAGTGGAGAAACGGGTTCTGTGTGTGAGTGTGAGTGTGTGTGTGTGTGTGTGTGTGTGTGTGTGGGTTGTAAGCATTTGCATTCATATTATTGCGTTCACATTGCTCTTTTTTTTAAGAATAATTTCATGGATTCTCTTGTCTGTGATGTGGGGAGGAATCGCGATTTCACCAGTTTCTTCAGCACTCCACCTTCTCCATCCGCGACGGAGAGAGAGGGAGTGTGTTTGCTCGTGTTCTCTGGGTGGGAGGGGAAAACACTCTCCCCCTCAATCACAGCAACACGAGCTAATCACTCGTGTGTGTGGAAGAGGGCAGATAGTGTGTTCCTCCAAGTGTGTTACGTTGCACTGTGATGCAGTTCTGTCCAGCGTGTGTGTGCAAGAATCTGTAGAAGAAACGGATGTTGCGTTGCCTTTGAAACAGGACAGACTTTATATCTGCCCTACGTAGGCAGCCTTCTTGTAAGTGCACTTTATTCTGACAAACGTTCTCTATCCTGATATGTTTTAGAACCAATGATCAGCACACGGCCCGCTTAGAACCTTTAAAGAAAATGCAGCTTGCTGAATCATTATTACATTGTTAATGATATAACTCTACATCCTTTGTGTGTGTGTGTGTGTGAGAGAGAGAGAGAGAGACAGTGCAATGGAGAGGAATGAGATTTTCACACTGATCACAGCATCTCATTCACAGCTCTCGCTAATCTAATCTGCTTATTATTGTTCATTTTTCATCCCAGCTCAATTAAACTCTGTGACTCTGTAATGTTATTGTTATTAAACACACTGAGCAGTTCACAGTCATTGTACACACACATTCTGTTAGTTAGATGTGTTTATCCAAATCACATCACAGCTGAATCAGAATCCACCCAAATCCAATCCAATGAACCTACAACCTTCTAATCTGCTCACTAGCGCAGAGCCATAGCGGCTAATCCAGCTCTTTGCTAACGGAGATGTGTTGTGGTTACACTCATGTGAAGATGTGCCATACACTTAAGCTCTTATGATCAGGAGTGTTTCCTGGACTGCTCGGTCTCAGTGCTCAGTAAGTGATTTAGCCTGAGGGGTCAAACTGGAGGAACCCATCCATTTAGAACAGTGAGACTCCTTCAGGAGAGTCCATCCTTAACACACATCTGTGCTCTGGTCCTGCGACTGTACAGCATCAGACCCAGCATCCAGAGGGACGGGGACTTTAGCAACCAGGTCTGATTCTAAAGGATGGAGCCACCGTCGCTGTTCTGACTGAGGAAATTACGTTGAGTGGAACACGTTGTTCTGAAGCATGTGGTCTGAGTTTTTCAGTCGTGTCTCTGTGTGAGAGAGAACAGAGCTCTTTGCTCAGAGAAACAGTATCGTAGTGTTCTGATATCAGCGAGGGCTTCGCTGCAAATCATGACATCAAGTGAAATTATCTTTAATATAGTCAGATTTATATAAAATTTCTTATTATGAGATTACAGCCATATTTATGATTATCCAACTTTTTTACTCATTTCAAACTTGAAATAATTTAATTCTATTGGCAGATAATTTTTCTAATTTTAATCATTTATTACTGGAAAGAAGCAAAATTTATCTGGCAATAGAATAAGAACATATAAAGCTGGAAATGAATAAAAACAGGCTAATAATCTTATACTTGATTTATAATAATCTCAAATTAAGAAATTTTAGATATATTTGGTCAAATTCAATATATTTTCACTTTAAGCCCGAGAACATTGAGGGCTGCTGGCAGAAATGCAGTTTGTATATTTGTGACATCACTTCCCAGTGACTCGTCACCAGTCCCGCCCACTGTAGGCGTGTCTGTGAGCCTCATTAGTGGTGAGGTGGGTGTGGCTTTGAGCTCACCTCACTGAGATGGACAGGAGTGCTCGCCATGTATAGAAAATACACACACTGAGGCAGAACAGAAGAAGAAGAAGAAGAAGAGATGAGAGGAGCTATTTTCTACCGCAGGACAGCTTCTGTAGCTCCGACACTAACATGGTGACAGGATCCATGAGATGTGACGTGTACAAGCTGAGAAACAGAAAGGGAAATATTTATTTATTATTTATTTATCGCAAACGTTCACCTTGTGATATTGTTGCAGGTTGCCAGATTCTCAGAAGCGCTGAAGGTTAGGAGGTGAAACAGAACTCACACTCCAAATGATTTTAATTATTAAAGTGAGTCGTAATGTCCATCATGACTTCATGACACACATCTTACTCTGAGTCATGAGAAACGTTTAAATTAAGCTCTGAGACAGTGTGAATACAATCGACCTTTTAAATCAATAAACTGCTGGGTGTTCTGCATTTCCATCCTCCTGCCCTTTACCCAGTGTGTTAAAGTGAATATTGTGTTTAATAAACTGCAGTGAGAGCTGGAGGTGGTGGGGAGAGTCATGCTGCTGTTCGCTTTAACAGATTTAACACAATATTAAAGCTTTAAACAGG
>NC_069737.1:17003362-17015862 GCF_027358585.1 Pangasianodon hypophthalmus | reverse complement strand
TGTACTGTAGAGTGTGTACTTTAGAGTGTGTACTTTAGAGTGTGTACTTTAGTGTTACTTTAGAGTGTTAATTTAGAGTGTGTACTTTAGAATGTGTACTTTAGAGTGTTACTGTAGAGTGTTACTTTAGAGTGTGTACTGTAGAGTGTGTACTGTAGAGTGTGTACTGTAGAGTGTTACTGTAGAGTGTGTACTTTAGAGTGTGTACTTTAGAGTGTGTACTTTAGAGTGTGTACTGTAGAGTGTTACTTTAGAGTGTGTACTTTAGAGTGTGTACTGTAGAGTGTTACTTTAGAGTGTTAATTTAGAGTGTTACTTTAGAGTGTTACTGTAGAGTGTTACTGTAGAGTGGTACTTTAGAGTGTGTACTTTAGAGTGTGTACTTTAGAGTGTGTACTTTAGAGTGTTACTTTAGAGTGTTACTTTAGTGTGTTAATTTAGAGTGTGTACTTTAGAGTGTGTACTTTAGAGTGTGTACTGTAGAGTGTGTTACTTTAGAGTGTTACTGTAGAGTGTTACTTTAGAGTGTGTACTTTAGAGTGTTACTTTAGAGTGTTAATTTAGAGTGTGTACTTTAGAGTGTTACTTTAGAGTGTTACTTTAGTGTGTTAATTTAGAGTGTGTACTTTAGAGTGTGTACTGTAGAGTGTGTTACTTTAGAGTGTTACTGTAGAGTGTTACTTTAGAGTGTTACTGTAGAGTGTGTACTTTAGAGTGTTACTGTAGAGTGTGTACTGTAGAGTGTGTACTGTAGAGTGTTACTGTAGAGTGTTACTGTAGAGTGTGTTGCTTTAGAGTGTGTACTTTAGAGTGTGTACTTTAGAGTGTGTACTGTAGAGTGTGTTACTGTAGAGTGTTACTGTAGAGTGTTACTTTAGAGTGTTACTGTAGAGTGTGTACTTTAGAGTGTTACTGTAGAGTGTGTACTTTAGAGTGTGTACTTTAGAGTGTGTACTTTAGAGTGTGTACTTTAGAGTGTTACTTTAGAGTGTTACTTTAGTGTGTTAATTTAGAGTGTGTACTTTAGAGTGTTACTTTAGAGTGTGTACTGTAGAGTGTGTACTGTAGAGTGTTACTTTAGAGTGTGTACTTTAGAGTGTGTACTTTAGAGTGTTACTTTAGAGTGTGTACTTTAGAGTGTTACTTTAGTGTGTTAATTTAGAGTGTGTATTTTAGAGTGTTACTTTAGAGTGTTACTTTAGAGTGTGTACTTTAGAGTGTTACTGTAGAGTGTTACTGTAGAGTGTTACTGTAGAGTGTTACTTTAGAGTGTGTACTGTAGAGTGTGTACTTTAGAGTGTTACTTTAGAGTGTTACTTTAGAGTGTTAATTTAGAGTGTGTACTTTAGAGTGTGTACTTTAGAGTGTGTACTTTAGAGTGTTACTTTAGTGTGTTAATTTAGAGTGTGTACTTTAGAGTGTTACTTTAGAGTGTTACTTTAGAGTGTGTACTTTAGAGTGTTACTGTAGAGTGTTACTGTAGAGTGTTACTGTAGAGTGTTACTTTAGAGTGTGTACTTTAGAGTGTGTACTTTAGAGTGTTACTTTAGAGTGTTACTTTAGAGTGTTAATTTAGAGTGTGTACTTTAGAGTGTGTACTTTAGAGTGTGTACTTTAGAGTGTTACTGTAGAGTGTGTACTTTAGAGTGTTACTTTAGAGTGTTACTTTAGAGTGTTACTTTAGAGTGTTACTTTAGAGTGTTAATTTAGAGTGTGTACTTTAGAGTGTTACTCTAGAGTGTGTACTTTAGAGTGTGTTACTTTAGAGTGTGTACTTTAGAGTGTTACTTTAGAGTGTTACTGTAGAGTGTGTACTGTAGAGTGTGTACTGTAGAGTGTTACTTTAGAGTGTGTACTTTAGAGTGTGTACTTTAGAGTGTGTACTTTAGAGTGTGTACTTTAGAGTGTTACTTTAGAGTGTGTACTGTAGAGTGTGTACTTTAGAGTGTGTACTGTAGAGTGTGTACTGTAGAGTGTGTACTGTAGAGTGTTACTTTAGAGTGTGTTGCTTTAGAGTGTGTACTTTAGAGTGTGTACTTTAGAGTGTTACTTTAGAGTGTGTACTTTAGAGTGTGTACTTTAGAGTGTGTACTTTAGAGTGTGTTCTGTAGAGTGTGTACTTTAGAGTGTGTACTGTAGAGTGTTACTTTAGAGTGTGTACTGTAGAGTGTGTACTTTAGAGTGTAACTTTAGAGTGTGTACTTTAGAGTGTAACTTTAGAGTGTGTACTGTAGAGTGTGTACTTTAGAGTGTTACTGTAGAGTGTGTACTGTAGAGTGTGTACTGTAGAGTGTTACTTTAGAGTGTGTACTTTAGAGTGTTACTTTAGAGTGTGTACTTTAGAGTGTTACTTTAGAGTGTGTACTTTAGAGTGTTACTTTAGAGTGTTACTTTAGAGTGTGTACTGTAGAGTGTGTACTGTAGAGTGTGTACTTTAGAGTGTGTACTTTAGAGTGTTACTTTAGAGTGTGTACTTTAGAGTGTTACTTTAGAGTGTTACTTTAGAGTGTGTACTGTAGAGTGTGTACTGTAGAGTGTTACTTTAGAGTGTGTACTGTAGAGTGTGTACTTTAGAGTGTTACTGTAGAGTGTGTACTTTAGAGTGTTACTTTAGAGTGTTACTTTAGAGTGTGTACTGTAGAGTGTGTACTGTAGAGTGTGTACTTTAGAGTGTGTACTGTAGAGTGTGTACTTTAGAGTGTTACTGTAGAGTGTGTACTGTAGAGTGTGTACTTTAGAGTGTGTACTTTAGAGTGTGTACTGTAGAGTGTGTTACTTTAGAGTGTGTACTGTAGAGTGTTACTGTAGAGTGTGTACTGTAGAGTGTGTACTTTAGAGTGTTACTTTAGAGTGTTACTTTAGAGTGTTACTTTAGAGTGTGTACTGTAGAGTGTGTACTGTAGAGTGTTACTTTAGAGTGTGTACTGTAGAGTGTGTACTTTAGAGTGTTACTGTAGAGTGTGTACTGTAGAGTGTGTACTTTAGAGTGTGTATTTTAGAGTGTGTACTTTAGAGTGTTACTTTAGAGTGTGTACTTTAGAGTGTGTACTGTAGAGTGTGTACTGTAGAGTGTTACTTTAGAGTGTGTTGCTTTAGAGTGTGTACTTTAGAGTGTGTACTTTAGTGTGTGTACTGTAGAGTGTGTTACTTTAGAGTGTTACTGTAGAGTGTTACTTTAGAGTGTTACTGTAGAGTGTGTACTTTAGAGTGTTACTGTAGAGTGTGTACTTTAGAGTGTTACTTTAGAGTGTGTACTTTAGAGTGTGTACTTTAGAGTGTGTACTTTAGAGTGTTACTTTAGAGTGTTACTTTAGTGTGTTAATTTAGAGTGTGTACTTTAGAGTGTTACTTTAGAGTGTGTACTTTAGAGTGTTACTTTAGAGTGTTACTTTAGAGTGTGTACTTTAGAGTGTTACTTTAGTGTGTTAATTTAGAGTGTGTACTTTAAAGTGTGTACTTTAAAGTGTGTACTTTAGAGTGTTACTTTAGAGTGTTACTTTAGAGTGTGTACTGTAGAGTGTTACTGTAGAGTGTTACTGTAGAGTGTGTACTTTAGAGTGTGTACTTTAGAGTGTTACTTTAGAGTGTGTACTTTAGAGTGTTACTTTAGAGTGTGTACTTTAGAGTGTTACTTTAGAGTGTGTACTTTAGAGTGTTACTGTAGAGTGTGTACTGTAGAGTGTGTACTTTAAAGTGTGTACTTTAGAGTGTGTACTTTAGTGTTACTTTAGAGTGTTAATTTAGAGTGTGTACTTTAGAGTGTGTACTTTAGAGTGTTACTGTAGAGTGTTACTTTAGAGTGTGTACTTTAGAGTGTGTACTGTAGAGTGTGTACTGTAGAGTGTTACTGGAGAGTGTGTACTTTAGAGTGTGTACTGTAGAGTGTTACTTTAGAGTGTTAATTTAGGGTGTTACTTTAGAGTGTTACTGTAGAGTGTTACTGTAGAGTGGTACTTTAGAGTGTGTACTTTAGAGTGTGTACTTTAGAGTGTTACTTTAGAGTGTTACTTTAGTGTGTTAATTTAGAGTGTGTACTTTAGAGTGTGTACTTTAGAGTGTGTACTTTAGAGTGTGTACTTTAGAGTGTGTACTGTAGAGTGTGTTACTTTAGAGTGTTACTGTAGAGTGTTACTTTAGAGTGTGTACTTTAGAGTGTTACTTTAGAGTGTTAATTTAGAGTGTTAATTTAGAGTGTGTACTTTAGAGTGTTACTTTAGAGTGTTACTTTAGTGTGTTAATTTAGAGTGTGTACTTTAGAGTGTGTACTGTAGAGTGTGTTACTTTAGAGTGTTACTGTAGAGTGTTACTTTAGAGTGTTACTGTAGAGTGTGTACTTTAGAGTGTTACTGTAGAGTGTGTACTGTAGAGTGTGTACTGTAGAGTGTTACTGTAGAGTGTTACTGTAGAGTGTGTTGCTTTAGAGTGTGTACTTTAGAGTGTGTACTTTAGAGTGTGTACTGTAGAGTGTGTTACTTTAGAGTGTTACTGTAGAGTGTTACTTTAGAGTGTTACTGTAGAGTGTGTACTTTAGAGTGTTACTGTAGAGTGTGTACTTTAGAGTGTGTACTTTAGAGTGTGTACTTTAGAGTGTTACTTTAGAGTGTTACTTTAGTGTGTTAATTTAGAGTGTGTACTTTAGAGTGTTACTTTAGAGTGTGTACTGTAGAGTGTGTACTGTAGAGTGTTACTTTAGAGTGTGTACTTTAGAGTGTGTACTTTAGAGTGTTACTTTAGAGTGTGTACTTTAGAGTGTTACTTTAGTGTGTTAATTTAGAGTGTGTACTTTAGAGTGTTACTTTAGAGTGTTACTTTAGAGTGTGTACTTTAGAGTGTTACTGTAGAGTGTTACTGTAGAGTGTTACTGTAGAGTGTGTACTTTAGAGTGTGTACTTTAGAGTGTTACTTTAGAGTGTTACTTTAGAGTGTTAATTTAGAGTGTGTACTTTAGAGTGTGTACTTTAGAGTGTTACTGTAGAGTGTGTACTTTAGAGTGTTACTTTAGAGTGTTACTTTAGAGTGTTACTTTAGAGTGTTACTTTAGAGTGTGTACTTTAGAGTGTTACTCTAGAGTGTGTACTTTAGAGTGTGTTACTTTAGAGTGTGTACTTTAGAGTGTTACTTTAGAGTGTTACTGTAGAGTGTGTACTGTAGAGTGTGTACTGTAGAGTGTTACTTTAGAGTGTGTACTGTAGAGTGTGTACTTTAGAGTGTGTACTTTAGATTGTGTACTTTAGAGTGTGTACTTTAGAGTGTTACTTTAGAGTGTGTACTGTAGAGTGTGTACTTTAGAGTGTGTACTGTAGAGTGTGTACTGTAGAGTGTGTACTGTAGAGTGTGTACTGTAGAGTGTGTTGCTTTAGAGTGTGTACTTTAGAGTGTGTACTTTAGAGTGTTACTTTAGAGTGTGTACTTTAGAGTGTGTACTTTAGAGTGTGTACTTTAGAGTGTGTACTTTAGAGTGTGTTCTGTAGAGTGTGTACTTTAGAGTGTGTACTGTAGAGTGTTACTTTAGAGTGTGTACTGTAGAGTGTGTACTTTAGAGTGTAACTTTAGAGTGTGTACTTTAGAGTGTAACTTTAGAGTGTGTACTGTAGAGTGTGTACTTTAGAGTGTGTACTTTAGAGTGTTACTTTAGAGTGTGTACTTTAGAGTGTTACTTTAGAGTGTTACTTTAGAGTGTGTACTGTAGAGTGTGTACTGTAGAGTGTTACTTTAGAGTGTGTACTGTAGAGTGTGTACTTTAGAGTGTGTACTTTAGAGTGTTACTTTAGAGTGTGTACTTTAGAGTGTTACTTTAGAGTGTTACTTTAGAGTGTGTACTGTAGAGTGTGTACTGTAGAGTGTTACTTTAGAGTGTGTACTGTAGAGTGTGTACTTTAGAGTGTTACTGTAGAGTGTGTACTTTAGAGTGTTACTTTAGAGTGTTACTTTAGAGTGTGTACTGTAGAGTGTGTACTGTAGAGTGTGTACTTTAGAGTGTGTACTGTAGAGTGTGTACTTTAGAGTGTTACTGTAGAGTGTGTACTGTAGAGTTTGTACTTTAGAGTGTGTACTTTAGAGTGTGTACTGTAGAGTGTGTTACTTTAGAGTGTGTACTGTAGAGTGTTACTGTAGAGTGTGTACTGTAGAGTGTGTACTTTAGAGTGTTACTTTAGAGTGTTACTTTAGAGTGTTACTTTAGAGTGTGTACTGTAGAGTGTGTACTGTAGAGTGTTACTTTAGAGTGTGTACTGTAGAGTGTGTACTTTAGAGTGTTACTGTAGAGTGTGTACTGTAGAGTGTGTACTGTAGAGTGTGTACTTTAGAGTGTGTATTTTAGAATGTGTACTTTAGAGTGTTACTTTAGAGTGTGTACTTTAGAGTGTGTACTGTAGAGTGTGTACTGTAGAGTGTTACTTTAGAGTGTGTTGCTTTAGAGTGTGTACTTTAGTGTGTGTACTTTAGTGTGTGTACTGTAGAGTGTGTTACTTTAGAGTGTTACTGTAGAGTGTTACTTTAGAGTGTTACTGTAGAGTGTGTACTTTAGAGTGTTACTGTAGAGTGTGTACTTTAGAGTGTTACTTTAGAGTGTGTACTTTAGAGTGTGTACTTTAGAGTGTGTACTTTAGAGTGTTACTTTAGAGTGTTACTTTAGTGTGTTAATTTAGAGTGTGTACTTTAGAGTGTTACTTTAGAGTGTGTACTGTAGAGTGTGTACTGTAGAGTGTTACTTTAGAGTGTGTACTTTAGAGTGTGTACTTTAGAGTGTTACTTTAGAGTGTGTACTTTAGAGTGTTACTTTAGTGTGTTAATTTAGAGTGTGTACTTTAAAGTGTGTACTTTAAAGTGTGTACTTTAGAGTGTTACTTTAGAGTGTTACTTTAGAGTGTGTACTTTAGAGTGTTACTTTAGAGTGTTAATTTAGAGTGTGTACTTTAGAGTGTGTACTTTAGAGTGTGTACTTTAGAGTGTTACTGTAGAGTGTGTACTTTAGAGTGTTACTTTAGAGTGTTACTTTAGAGTGTGTACTTTAGAGTGTGTTACTTTAGAGTGTGTACTTTAGAGTGTTACTTTAGAGTGTGTACTTTAGAGTGTGTACTTTAGAGTGTGTACTGTAGAGTGTTACTGTAGAGTGTGTACTGTAGAGTGTGTACTGTAGAGTGTTACTTTAGAGTGTGTTGCTTTAGAGTGTGTACTTTAGAGTGTGTACTTTAGAGTGTTACTTTAGAGTGTGTACTTTAGAGTGTGTACTTTAGAGTGTGTACTGTAGAGTGTGTACTTTAGAGTGTGTACTTTAGAGTGTGTACTGTAGAGTGTGTTACTTTAGAGTGTTACTGTAGAGTGTTACTTTAGAGTGTGTACTTTAGAGTGTTACTTTAGAGTGTTGCTGTAGAGTGTTACTTTAGAGTGTGTACTTTAGAGTGTGTACTTTAGAGTGTTACTTTAGAGTGTGTACTTTAGAGTGTGTACTTTAGAGTGTTACTTTAGAGTGTGTACTTTAGAGTGTGTACTTTAGAGTGTTACTTTAGAGTGTTAATTTAGAGTGTTACTGTAGAGTGTGTACTGTAGAGTGTGTACTTTAGAGTGTGTACTGTAGAGTGTGTACTTTAGAGTGTTACTTTAGAGTGTAAATTTACAGTGTGTACTTTAGAGTGTGTACTTTAGAGTGTTACTGTAGAGTGTTACTGTAGAGTGTGTACTGTAGAGTGTTACTTTAGAGTGTGTACTGTAGAGTGTGTACTGTAGAGTGTGTACTGTAGAGTGTTACTGTAGAGTGTGTACTTTAGAGTGTGTACTTTAGAGTGTGTACTTTAGAGTGTGTACTGTAGAGTGTTACTTTAGAGTGTGTACTTTAGAGTGTGTACTGTAGAGTGTTACTTTAGAGTGTTAATTTAGAGTGTGTACTTTAGAGTGTTACTGTAGAGTGTTACTGTAGAGTGGTACTGTAGAGTGTGTACTTTAGAGTGTGTACTTTAGAGTGTTACTTTAGAGTGTTACTGTAGAGTGTGTACTTTAGAGTGTGTACTTTAGAGTGTGTACTTTAGAGTGTTACTTTAGAGTGTTAATTTAGAGTGTGTACTTTAGAGTGTTACTGTAGAGTGTGTACTTTAGAGTGTGTACTTTAGAGTGTGTACTTTAGAGTGTGTACTTTAGAGTGTGTACTGTAGAGTGTGTTACTTTAGAGTGTTACTGTAGAGTGTGTACTGTAGAGTGTGTACTGTAGAGTGTTACTTTAGAGTGTGTACTGTAGAGTGTGTACTTTAGAGTGTGTACTTTAGATTGTGTACTTTAGAGTGTGTACTTTAGAGTGTGTACTTTAGAGTGTGTACTGTAGAGTGTGTACTTTAGAGTGTGTACTGTAGAGTGTTACTGTAGAGTGGGTACTGTAGAGTGTGTACTGTAGAGTGTTACTTTAGAGTGTGTTGCTTTAGAGTGTGTACTTTAGAGTGTGTACTTTAGAGTGTGTACTTTAGAGTGTTACTTTAGAGTGTGTACTGTAGAGTGTGTACTTTAGAGTGTGTACTGTAGAGTGTTACTGTAGAGTGTGTACTGTAGAGTGTGTACTGTAGAGTGTTACTTTAGAGTGTGTTGCTTTAGAGTGCGTACTTTAGAGTGCGTACTTTAGAGTGTGTACTTTAGATTGTGTACTTTAGAGTGTTACTTTAGAGTGTGTACTGTAGAGTGTGTACTTTAGAGTGTGTACTGTAGAGTGTTACTGTAGAGTGTGTACTGTAGAGTGTGTACTGTAGAGTGTTACTTTAGAGTGTGTTGCTTTAGAGTGTGTACTTTAGAGTGTGTACTTTAGAGTGTTACTTTAGAGTGTGTACTTTAGAGTGTGTACTGTAGAGTGTGTACTTTAGAGTGTGTACTTTAGAGTGTGTACTTTAGAGTGTGTACTGTAGAGTGTGTTACTTTAGAGTGTTACTGTAGAGTGTTACTTTAGAGTGTGTACTTTAGAGTGTGTACTTTAGAGTGTTACTTTAGAGTGTGTACTTTAGAGTGTGTACTTTAGAGTGTTACTTTAGAGTGTTACTTTAGTGTGTTAATTTAGAGTGTGTACTTTAGAGTGTTACTTTAGAGTGTGTACTGTAGAGTGTGTACTGTAGAGTGTGTACTTTAGAGTGTGTACTTTAGAGTGTGTACTTTAGAGTGTTACTTTAGTGTGTTAATTTAGAGTGTGTACTTTAAAGTGTGTACTTTAGAGTGTGTACTTTAGAGTGTGTACTTTAGAGTGTTACTTTAGAGTGTTACTTTAGAGTGTTACTTTAGTGTGTTAATTTAGAGTGTGTACTTTAGAGTGTTACTTTAGAGTGTGTACTGTAGAGTGTGTACTTTAGAGTGTTACTTTAGAGTGTGTACTTTAGAGTGTGTACTTTAGAGTGTGTACTTTAGAGTGTTACTTTAGTGTGTGTACTGTAGAGTGTGTACTTTAGAGTGTTACTTTAGAGTGTGTACTTGAGAGTGTTACTTTAGTGTGTTAATTTAGAGTGTGTACTTTAAAGTGTGTACTTTAGTGTTACTGTAGAGTGTGTACTGTAGAGTGTGTACTTTAGAGTGTTACTTTAGAGTGTTACTTTAGAGTGTGTACTTTAGAGTGTGTACTTTAGAGTGTTACTTTAGAGTGTGTACTTTAGAGTGTTACTTTAGAGTGTGTACTTTAGAGTGTTACTGTAGAGTGTGTACTGTAGAGTGTGTACTTTAGAGTGTGTACTTTAGAGTGTGTACTTTAGAGTGTGTACTTTAGAGTGTTACTTTAGAGTGTTAATTTAGAGTGTGTACTTTAGAGTGTGTACTTTAGAGTGTTACTGTAGAGTGTTACTGTAGAGTGTGTACTTTAGAGTGTGTACTTTAGAGTGTGTACTGTAGAGTGTGTACTTTAGAGTGTGTACTGTAGAGTGTTACTTTAGAGTGTGTACTTTAGAGTGTGTACTGTAGAGTGTTACTTTAGAGTGTTAATTTAGAGTGTGTACTTTAGAGTGTTACTGTAGAGTGTTACTGTAGAGTGTGTACTTTAGAGTGTGTACTTTAGAGTGTTACTTTAGAGTGTTAATTTAGAGTGTGTACTTTAGAGTGTTACTTTAGAGTGTTACTGTAGAGTGTGTACTTTAGAGTGTGTACTTTAGAGTGTGTACTTTAAAGTGTTACTTTAGAGTGTTACTTTAGAGTGTGTACTTTAGAGTGTTACTGTAGAGTGTGTACTGTAGAGTGTGTACTTTAGAGTGTGTACTTTAGAGTGTGTACTTTAGAGTGTTACTGTAGAGTGTTACTTTAGTGTGTTAATTTAGAGTGTGTACTTTAGAGTGTGTACTTTAGAGTGTGTACTTTAGAGTGTTACTTTAGAGTGTTACTTTAGTGTGTTAATTTAGAGTGTGTACTGTAGAGTGTGTACTTTAGAGTGTGTACTTTAGAGTGTGTACTTTAGAGTGTTACTGTAGAGTGTTACTGTAGAGTGTTACTGTAGAGTGTGTTACTTTAGAGTGTGTATTTTAGAGTGTGTACTTTAGAGTGTTACTTTAGAGTGTTACTTTAGTGTGTTAATTTAGAGTGTGTACTTTAGAGTGTGTACTTTAGAGTGTGTACTTTAGAGTGTGTACTTTTGAGTGTGTACTTTAGAGTGTGTACTTTAGAGTGTGTACTTTAGAGTGTTACTTTAGAGTGTTAATTTAGAGTGTGTACTTTAGAGTGTTACTGTAGAGTGTGTACTTTAGAGTGTGTACTTTAGAGTGTGTACTTTAGAGTGTGTACTGTAGAGTGTGTTACTTTAGAGTGTTACTGTAGAGTGTGTACTGTAGAGTGTGTACTGTAGAGTGTTACTTTAGAGTGTGTACTGTAGAGTGTGTACTTTAGAGTGTGTACTTTAGATTGTGTACTTTAGAGTGTGTACTTTAGAGTGTTACTTTAGAGTGTGTACTGTAGAGTGTGTACTGTAGAGTGTGTACTTTAGAGTGTGTACTGTAGAGTGTGTACTGTAGAGTGTGTACTGTAGAGTGTTACTTTAGAGTGTGTTGCTTTAGAGTGTGTACTTTAGAGTGTGTACTTTAGAGTGTTACTTTAGAGTGTGTACTGTAGAGTGTGTACTTTAGAGTGTGTACTTTAGAGTGTGTACTTTAGAGTGTTACTTTAGAGTGTGTACTTTAGAGTGTTACTTTAGTGTGTTAATTTAGAGTGTGTACTTTAAAGTGTGTACTTTAGAGTGTTACTGTAGAGTGTGTACTGTAGAGTGTGTACTTTAGAGTGTTACTTTAGAGTGTTACTTTAGAGTGTTACTTTAGAGTGTGTACTTTAGAGTGTTACTTTAGAGTGTGTACTTTAGAGTGTGTACTTTAGAGTGTTACTGTAGAGTGTTACTGTAGAGTGTGTACTTTAGAGTGTGTACTTTAGAGTGTTACTTTAGAGTGTGTACTTTAGAGTGTTACTTTAGAGTGTGTACTTTAGAGTGTTACTTTAGAGTGTGTACTTTAGAGTGTTACTGTAGAGTGTGTACTGTAGAGTGTGTACTTTAGAGTGTGTACTTTAGAGTGTGTACTTTAGAGTGTTACTTTAGAGTGTTAATTTAGAGTGTGTACTTTAGAGTGTGTACTTTAGAGTGTTACTGTAGAGTGTTACTGTAGAGTGTGTACTGTAGAGTGTTACTTTAGAGTGTGTACTTTAGAGTGTGTACTGTAGAGTGTGTACTGTAGAGTGTGTACTGTAGAGTGTGTACTGTAGAGTGTTACTGTAGAGTGTGTACTTTAGAGTGTGTACTTTAGAGTGTGTACTTTAGAGTGTGTACTGTAGAGTGTTACTTTAGAGTGTGTACTTTAGAGTGTGTACTGTAGAGTGTTACTTTAGAGTGTTAATTTAGAGTGTGTACTTTAGAGTGTTACTGTAGAGTCTTACTGTAGAGTGGTACTGTAGAGTGTGTACTTTAGAGTGTGTACTTTAGAGTGTTACTTTAGAGTGTGTACTTTAGAGTGTGTACTTTAGAGTGTTACTTTAGAGTGTTACTGTAGAGTGTGTACTTTAGAGTGTGTACTTTAGAGTGTGTACTTTAGAGTGTGTACTTTAAAGTGTTACTTTAGAGTGTTACTTTAGAGTGTGTACTTTAGAGTGTTACTGTCGAGTGTGTACTGTAGAGTGTGTACTTTAGAGTGTGTACTTTCGAGTGTGTACTTTAGAGTGTTACTTTAGAGTGTTACTTTAGTGTGTTAATTTAGAGTGTGTACTTTAGAGTGTTACTTTAGAGTGTTACTTTAGTGTGTTAATTTAAAGTGTGTACTTTAGAGTGTGTACTTTAGAGTGTGTACTTTAGAGTGTGTACTTTAGAGTGTTACTGTAGTGTGTTAATTTAGAGTGTTACTGTAGAGTGTTACTTTAGAGTGTGTACTTTAGAGTGTTACTTTAGAGTGTTACTTTAGTGTGTTAATTTAGAGTGTTACTGTAGAGTGTTACTGTAGAGTGTGTACTTTAGAGTGTGTACTTTAGAGTGTTACTTTAGTGTGTTAATTTAGAGTGTTACTTTAGAGTGTTACTTTAGAGTG
>NC_069737.1:16998362-17000862 GCF_027358585.1 Pangasianodon hypophthalmus | reverse complement strand
CTGAGGTAACTGAGTGTGATGTCACATCCTGAAACACGACTGTTTAATGTCAAAGTTATTAAAGTGTGTTTTACCTGCGCAGTGTTTCAGTGGTGAAGTGTTGCACACAGTAATGCTTAAATAGACGGAAGAGAATGTGTGTGTGTGTGTGTGATAAGTCTGAGGTAAGATGGACATGTTCCAGTTTTTCTATGATGGCTTAGGACTACAATTGCTACAAACACTTTTGCATTCAAGTCTCCATCATTGAACAGCTGATAACTTAAACAAAACAGACTTCACGTTAAAACTATAATAAATTCACAAATAACTCTGATGCTCATATTCATAAGTTGCGCACTATCGGGTGTCACTCAGATGAGGATGGGTTCCCTTCTGAGTCTGGTTCCTCTCAAGGTTTCTTCCTCATGATGTCTCAGGGAGTTTTTATCACCACCGTCACCTCTGACTCGCTCATTAGGGATAAATTTATACATTTAAAATTTATATCTGGAATTTATATATTTCTGTAAAGCTGCTTTGTGACAAGCGCTGTACAAATAAAACTGAACTGAAGTGAAGTGAATTGTGTGTGTGTGTTTTGATTAGTGCTGTTAGTCACTTCTGTCTGTCAGAGGAATAATGATGATGTAGTAACATGTTCCAGGAATGATTAAACTCCACCCACACACACACACACACACACACACAGCTCACTGCTACTCATTATAACTTATTTCCATGGTTTTATCAAATATGCACAGTGTGTAGTGTTGAGTCTTTATCAAACCTCTCCTTTATCTCTAAGATCCTGTGTGTGGGTGGAGTTTAATCCTTCCTGGAACATGTTATTACATCATCAGTATTCCTCTGACAGACACAAGTGACTACCAGCACTAATCAACACACACACAAGCACGCACACAAAATTCAATTGATTTCAATTCTGTTTTATTTGTATAGCAGTTATGCTCATACTGTACTTGCATAGCAATAGCATTCATGAAGTCTTTCAGTCAGGATTCAGGCCTCATCACAGTACTGGCACAGCGCTGGTTAAAGTGGTAAATGACCGAATGCTGGCCTCTGATAAGGGTTGTGTCTGTTTGCTTGTGTTGCTCGATCTCAGGGCAGCTTTTGACACCATAGATTATAAGAATATTAGAATATTCTCCAATTCTTCTAAATAGACTAGAAAATGTTTTTGGAGTTAAATGAACAGTTCTGTCCTGCATCAGATCTTATTTGAATGATCATTATCAGATTGTAGATGTAAATTGTGACTTCTCTATTTGTTCAAAAGTAAAGTTTGGTTTTCCACAAAGCTCTGTTCTAGGCCCTCTGCTCTTTTCTCTATATTCAGTTAAAAAGTATTTATATAGCACTTTTAAATTTACAGATTTAAATTTATCCCTAATGAGCGAGTCAGAGGTGACAGTGGTGATGAAAAACTCCCTGAGACGATATGAGGAAGAATCCTTGAGAGGAACCAGACACAGAAGGGACTCATCCTCATCTGGGTGACACCCGACAGTGCGATTATAAATCATTCCCTCTATAACTGTGTACTACAGAGTAGAGGTCTTCAGTCTTATCTGCAAAGGGCCAGTGTGGCTGCAGGTTTTCGTTACAGCCAAATTGGAGTCTCACTTGGTAGTTGATTGGAGACTAAGATGATTAAATAAGTGAAATCAGGTGTGGCACCTGCTTGGTTGGAATGAAAGCCTGCAACCACACCAGCCCATTCTGGATAAGATTGAAGACTCCTGCTATAGAGTCAAGCTGTGTTTGTGTGTTGAAAGGATGAATATGAGCATCAGAATGATTTCATCAGAGTTTTAACAGTAAGTCTATATTAAAGTGAAGTTATCTGATAAACAGTTATCTGTGATCTGTTTTTAGCGACTGCAGTCTTTAGGCTATATCATTGAGAGCACATCCACATCTTTAGGGTGTCCATGTGGTACCAACCACAGCAATCTCACGGTGATCTTTAGGCTATCCATACAGGGCCATCATGATCACTGGTATC
The DNA here is from genome assembly GCF_027358585.1 of Pangasianodon hypophthalmus. Taxonomy (NCBI): domain Eukaryota; kingdom Metazoa; phylum Chordata; class Actinopteri; order Siluriformes; family Pangasiidae; genus Pangasianodon; species Pangasianodon hypophthalmus. The sequence continues at coordinate 16,998,851 of NC_069737.1, read as the reverse complement.
TCACCAGGCAGCAGGAGTAACATGTAGCTGGACAAATAGAGTGTGTGTGTGTGTCTGTGTGTGTGTGTGTGTGTGTGTGTGTGTGTGAGAGAGAGATCTATATAAGCTACCACTGGGTACAATTATTTGTAAACATGGATCCACTGCTATGCCGATGACACACAACTGTGTTTCAGCAAAGGCAGATGACAGACACCAGCTTAACAAAGTTGAGGAATGTATAATGGACATTAGACACTGGATGCTGAGTAACTTTCTCGTATTTAACACAAAATGACAGTGACTATTATGTTTACACCACACAAACTGTTTATCATCTGAAATGAATCTCAGTCTCTCTCTGTCTGTCTCTCTCTTTGTCCATATCTCGATCTCGCTGACACATCGCAGAGACTCTACTCCATTTCTCCGTCATTCACTTGCTTGTTATTCAAAGCGTGAATGAAGCTCAGTCGACAGTGAGCACTCGAAAAGCTCTCCAACCAACAA
>NC_069737.1:16973362-16993362 GCF_027358585.1 Pangasianodon hypophthalmus | reverse complement strand
TAGAACATGTGAAATCACACGTTTTTACTAAAACATTACAGGAAATAGCTTGTGAATTTATTGCACTTGTGAATCTGAAGTGTCTGAATACCGTCATCAATGTCACTGTCCGTGGTGCTGAATTCACTAACACTAAAGACAAGTACATATGTTCATGCACTATACAGCCAAAAGTATGTGCACCCTGACCATCTCACCCATATGAGGTTCTTCTCCAAACTGTTACCACAATGTCTGAAGCACACAGTTGTATAGAACGTCTCTGTGTGCTGTAGCTTTACAGTTTCCCTTCACTGGAACTAAGAGACTCAAACCTGTTCCAGCATGACAATGCCCCTGTGCACAAAGCGAGCTCCATGAAGACATGGTGTGTGAAGGTTGGAGTGGAAGAACTCGAGTGTCCTGCACAGAGCCCTGACCTCAACCCCACTGAACACCTTTGGGATGAACTGGAACACCGACTGAACCCCAGACCTCCTCGACATCCCAACATCAGCGCCTGACCTCACTAATGCTCTTGTAGCTGAATGAACACAAATCCCCACAGCCACGCTCCAACATCTAGTGGAAAGACTTCGCAGAAGAGTGGAGCTCATTATAACAGCAAACACAGGGGGAATAAATCTGGAATGAGATGTTCAACAAGCTCATATGGGTGTGATGGTCAGGGGTGCACATGCTTTTGGACATATGGTGTATGTAATCAGGTGTATTAGAAGAATGTGTGAAACACAGACGTACTGGTGCAGTGTACTGAAGAACTGTTCATGTATAAAAACAGTGAGAAACAGCTATGTGATGTTTATTAAAGGGCAGAAATATAAACAAGAGCACAAACAAGTGTAATATAGCAGGTTATTGTCCATATGTGCAAAAGTACAGAGGTAAACTATTGTCTAGAGCTACAGTGTGATAAAGCAGAGCAATGAATGAGTGGAGGTCCAGCGTGGAACCTCTTCCTCTGTAGGGCTGAGAGGTTCTGAGGTTCTGAGCAGGACAGGAACTATTCCAGGAGAGGACCTGTTCTCTCAGTGTGGTTACGTCTTCATACTCACTAGCAGTCAGGAGGGACGGCTTCATGATGTGTTTACTGATTACTGATTTAACATTTCTATCACTTTTGTGATGCCTCAATCACTTTACTTCCTGCTTCAGTGCTCAGAGGAAATGCTGAAAACTTTGTGTCTCTGAAGACATGAGAGAAGCTGCAGGAGCAGAACACACCTCATATTCTATATCATACAGAAATATACTGCTGTAAATACAGAATATAACACAATAACAGTAATCTGTATAATATGAGTAGAATCTATAAACACCACAGAGATGGCATGTTCGGCCCTGTCAGTGTTTAATTTCAGCCTGACATCCGGTTGGTAAATAGCATTTTTTCGTCTCAGACTGGGTTGAGTCTCCTGCGCTGAAGTCTGGGGAGAAATAGCTTTACTGTTCCCTCTGTATCAACTGCTCGAATCTGTCACTCAAGATTTTTCTCTTTTATTAACGAGGCTTAGCAAAGCACTCTGCTCCCCCAAGCCCCAGGAAGGATTTCGCTTCTCTAAAATCATTTCATTTCCCGTCTTTCTTACTTCCTTTTTTTCTTAACAGAATTCTCTTGTACTCTTTTTGGAGAATGTCACAGTGAAAGCACAGGGTCATTAGGGGACACAGTGAGAAGCGTTTCTTTTCTTTCTTTATTGCTTTCTTTCTGATTTTTTTCTCTCTAAAATCCATGAACACATTATCCAGTCTTTCAATCTCTCTCGCTCCACACTTCAATAATATTGTGCTAAATGTACATTTCAGGGTAAATCCACTATTTAATGGAGTCTTTACTGACTTTTCTACCTTTAGTGTGAATCTATCACCTGAGAAACTGAACACAGTGTGGACTTAATATCACTTAACATTTATGAAAGGACAAATAGGTTAGCTTTACATTTACACTGTTAATGTATCTCTGTCTCTCTCTCTCTATCTCTCTCTCTCTCTCTCTCTCTGTCTCTCTGCCCCATGTCTCCCCCCTTCCCCGTGTGTTTCAACAGTAATGGAGATGTGAGCTGGAATGTCGAACTGCTCTGCTGCTGCGATTACTGAGATGAAAAATTCTGCCAGCTTTCAGGGGGCTCTGTGAAATTCATCCTGATTTAGAAGCTTCTCTTCCCTCATTCTCTCCCCACATCCCTCCATCCCTCCATCCCTTCTCCCCCCATCCCACTCTCATCTTGCCTGTCCTGATTGGCTGTGTCATGTCTTCCCTTCCTTTGGGGGATAATTCCATTTTTCGAGATGATCTACAGCACATCTGAGTCGATAATACTGACCCCTCCCTGATTTTCCCATTTTACTCTGCTCTTTCTTCTCTCTCTCTCTCTCTCTCTCACACACTCTCTTGTTGTTTTGTTCCTTTGTTATTTAGCTGAGATTGAGGCAGAAAATGTACAGGCTTAGAGGAACAAATCTCTCTCTCTCTCTGATCATGTGCTATTGTACTATGAATATTTTTATTACATAAATAATAACAGCATTATTCATCCAGAATATACAGCACACACACCTCCATCTGCTCCTAAAACTTGTTACACCTGATAAGAGCTAGTGAGAGAGAGAGAGAGAGAGAGAGTGGATGAATGAAGGTGAATATGAACAGGCTCACTATGGAACAGTTGGTGTTCATTTAACGCCGTCAGTCTACCGAATCAGACTCACATTCTCCAGCCTTCAGCGTCTGACGATAATCTGATGGTTTGTTGATTTGACATTCAGCTGCTGCCCTGAGATGTTCGTTTCGACTCTGCTGGATTATTGTGGAGGATTTATTGAAGCCAAAACACACACTAAAGCTGATCCATGACAACACACAACAACCAGCCAATTGCATGCCTTCTTTTCTTCTTTCCAAGTTAATAACAGGTTTTAGCACTTGTTTATTGATTTACTGATTCACTGACTTGCTGATTTAATGATTCATTGAGTCACTGATTAACTGATTCATTGATTCACTGATTTACTGAATCGCTGTTCTCTTGTATTAATGTTCTCACCACTCTCTCCTGAGTGGTGTGTCTTTCACATGGGGAGGTACTGGAGAGTTTTGGCAGGATTTTACCAGGACATTATATAGTTATATATATATATATATATTATAGGAGCAAGTGAAGATGTATTTAAAGGTGTAATGTAATGTTACGGTTCCAAACAGATGCACAGACTAATTATGAGAGAAAGCCGACTCATAAACACAAACAGCTCGGAGCTGAACTCTAGATAATAATGTGATGTTTGTATTTGTTGGGAAATTACAGGGCATTAAAGTACCATGTGTCGTAAACAAGAAAAAACACACACAATCTGAAATGTTCAGAAAATTATACATGAAAATATGAAGATTTTTTTCTTCAGTTTTTTTTTTTTTTTGCAGGAAGTGACATTATTCCTAAAACATTTCATATAATAGTCATTTTATTAGAAGCATGCTTTGTCAGCAAAATCTACAGATATTTTTTTATTTTATGACATACTTTATGTGTGTAACGTTGATGGAGTCGCAGCTCTTACTGAAGGACGAGGGCGGTGATGGATTCACACACACACTCAGACTGCTGGCCCGCAGCCTGAAGACGTGACGTGGATGTAGTGAGGTGTGCTTGAAATTCACACCAGGTTTGTGCTGATGTCATCTGGCTGAGACGATGTCGAATATGACCTTACAGTAAAACACACACACACACACACACACACACACACACACACATGCACTGAGAGGCTTTCTGCTGAACCAATTAACCTTTCTACAGAGGATTATGGAGAGGTGAGCTGTCACTGTCAAAGTTCAGAAAGAGTGACAGATAGACCCAGAGAGAGAGAGAGAGAGAGAGAGAGAGAGAGAGAGAGAGTGTTAATGCTCAGTATGACTCAGCGCTGGAACTGTAGCTCTCAGTAAAATATTACTGGAACATTCTGTATCTGACACACAGCTCTCGGCTAATACCATTCTCACTGTCTTCTCACTGTCTTCTCATTGTGTTCTCATTGTGTTCTCACTGTCTTCTCACTGTCTTCTCATTGTGTTCTCACTATGTTCTCACTGTCTTCTCACTATGTTCTCACTGTCTTCTCACTATGTTCTCACTGTCTTCTCACTATGTTCTCACTGTCTTCTCACTATGTTCTCACTGTCTTCTCATTGTGTTCTCATCGTATTCTCACTTTGTTCTCATTGTGTTCTCACTTTGTTCTCACTTCATTCTCATTGTCTTCTCACTATGTTCTCACTGTGTTTTCACGGTGTTCTCATTGTGCTTTCATTGTGTTCTCATTGTGTTCTCATTGTGCTTTCACTGTGTTCTCATTGTGTTCTCATTGTGTTCTCATTGTGCTTTCACTGTGTTCTCACTGTGTTCTCATTGTGTTCTCATTGTGCTTTCACTGTGTTCTCACTGTGTTCTCACTGTGTTCTCATTGTGTTCTCATTGTGCTTTCACTGTGTTCTCACTGTGTTCTCACTGTGTTCTCATTGTGTTCTCATTGTGCTTTCACTGTGTTCTCATTGTGTTCTCATTGTGTTCTCACTTTGTTCTCATTGTGTTTTCACTGTGTTCTCATTGTGTTCTTGCTGTGTTTTTATACATCGTTACACAGTACACTGATCATTAAATGACACGTCACACGTTCTGCACTTTCTGTGCTGATCATTTTAGTTAGGAACATTAACCCTCTTGAGTGTTCACTACTTAGTGCACTAGATCTGTGCAGCAGATTCCCAGCAGCTCTCCCGCCTGGAGAACACAGCAGACCCAAAGTCGAGCATTATTCTCTTTGTGCGATGAGAATAAATCACTCATCCCCAAACCTCTTCCTCATGGTACAGACCAAAGCTAAACCCCAGCTCCACCTGCTGCTCTCACTGCCCAGTGCAGGTGGAGGAAGTGCAGCTGAAACCCCCCTCAGGAAAGGAAACCACCGGCCGGGTCAGTGAACCACCGCACACTTAAACAGCTGCAACTCCTAATGCTAATGAGTGTGTGTTAGTGACATTCCTGCGGGGAGACCGTGGGGAGGAGAGCTACTTGATCACCTGACATTCATTTTCAATGGTGCTGTGGTTTAACACACACACACACACACAAACACACACACACCCTGACGCACACATACATACTCCCCAACACACACACTCTGACACACACACACACACGCACACACACTCTGACACACACACTCACACCCCAACACACACACACACACACACACACGAGTTTGAATGTGTGGCCAGTAGATGAGGTGGCTATCTGCTGCAGTGGCGTACTCTCCCCTGTCTGACGCTCAGGTGGTTTAATGCGCTGGATGGAGAAGCAGCGTGGCTTTAACACTCACAGCTGCTGGACTCTTCAGTGTCCTGATGCTCTAAAGCCGATGCTGGAGGTCGTGTAAAGGTCGTGAGCCGAACACTAGAAGTGTTAATGTCCATCACACGTTTCTGAAAGATCCAGCACGGGACTGATGGAGGGTGATGAAGGAGAGAGAGGTGTGTTCCTCTCCCACTCCATCCACTTCTCTATACCTTTTATTCTCTCGTTCTCTCACCACATCTCTCATTCTCTCTTCTTTCTCTCATTATTATTTCACTTTTTTCTTCCTTGTCTTTTCTTTATCTTTTCCTTTATCTTTTCCCTCTCATTCTCTCCAGCTCTCATTCTTTCCATGTGAAGACCTTTTATTCATTTCTCTCTGTGTCTATCGTTTTACTTACTTATTTATTTTTCTTCTTTCTCTTCTTTCACTGTCTCCCTGCTTCCACTCAATTTTTTTCTCCTCTTACCCTTTCATTCTTTCCTCTTCTTCCTTCTTTCATGCACATTCCTTCTTTCTGTTTGACTTTCTTTTTTTCTTCTCCCTTTTAAGAATGACTTCTATCTCTCTCTCTCTCTCTTTCTCTCTCTCACACACACACACACACACACACACACACACAGCCTCTGTCAGTAATGTATTGTTGTGGATTCTGTCTCCCGCAGTGTAATAGTGTGTGTGTGTGTGTGTGTGTGTGTGCGTGTGCGCATGCATTAGTGAGGAGGACATTAGCATTAGCGCCACGGGGACCCTCAGACGAGCTGTGTCCCGAGCAGCTCCTCGTATTAAAGCCGGCTGTAATGGAGGACAGGAGTCATGTTTAAAGATGAGACGCCGCCCTGCAGGGGAGCAAATCAAAAGCCACAAATTACACTCCACCAGACTAAAGCAGTCGATCACAGAGCTGACTCGGCCCTCGGGCTACAGCTCACACCATCTGCTCGTTACACCGTGTTCTACAGCACACCAAAACTCACTAATGCACCGCTACTGCTGCTGAGCTTCTGCATTTAAACACTTCATCATCAGCAGACCAAAGAAATTGATCACAGAGTGGGCGGGGTCATTAATCACAATCTGTCCTTAACAGCCAATCACAGAGCAAGAAAGTACAAACACATGCAAATCACACAGGAGTGCTTCAGAAAACCAGTTGATGTTCACGACACAACGGAAACACAAACACTAATCTTATCATTAATGATGGAAATACAAGCTAGAACAATTAGCTAGATAACTAATCAGCACTAGTGCTAATTCTAGTTGCTATGTATAATTAAAGAGCGTGCGTTCTTACGGTGTGTGTTTTACCCATAATACACTGTGAGCAATAAGTGCGCAATTAAATAAAGTGTCTGTTATCTGGAACTAGCGCTGAAGGTCACATAGTTTAGTGTGTTTGTGTCCTCTATCATGATTTAGCTGATTTATGTAAATCATACACTAATCGCTAATTAGCTGATTAGCTATCAGGCTAGTAGAGTTAAGAAGTGTAAAGTTCTGACATCAGACTCGAGGGTTTGCCAAACTGCTAACAGAACCACACAGCGTGCCATCTGCGTCTCCAGGGAGCGTTAGCCAAGCCCAGATTTAATCACTCAGTCAGAAGGGTGACGGAGCCGAGTGCCAATCTGATTAGCTCTGCGGCGCTTAAAAGGGACACGGCCAAGCGCCAGGAAGGTAGCAACACCGCTTTATCAGCATGTAGATGATGATGAAGAGCGACAGATCACTTGAGCAAAAGCTCGGGAAAGACCGCCGTAAAGACGAGTGAGACGGCGATGAAGTGCCACTTGGGGAAATGAACAGAGCCTGAAAAACTGCAGAAAGTCTCAGAGCCAGGAAAAGTAATCAATCACCGAGTGCTAAGCTGTAGAGCACTTCCTCACCATCTCCAACCAGGAAAAGTAATAGATCACCGAGCACTGAGCTGTAGAGCACTTCCTCACCATCTCCAACCAGGAAAAGTAATAGATCACCGAGCACTGAGCTGTAGAGCACTTCCTCACCATCTCCAACCAGGAAAAGTAATAGATCACCGAGCACTGAGCTGTAGAGCACTTCCTCACCATCTCCAACCAGGAAAAGTAATAGATCACCGAGCACTGAGCTGTAGAGCACTTCCTCACCATCTCCAACCAGGAAAAGTAATAGATCACAGAGAGGCTGTAAACTGTCACCACTCAGTCAGTGCGCAATCAATCACTGAGATGTGACAGCTTCCATCTCTCTCTCTCTCTCTCTCTCTCTCTCTCTCACACACACACTAGATTAATGAGGAAGACACAGAGCTGTGTATTTGTATCCTCTGTGTGTGTGTGTGTGTGTCAGACTGAACAAAAAGGAGGAATCTCCTGTAGGAGGCACTGTTACGTCATGGTTAAAAGCCCCCCCCCCCCCCCCCCCCCCCCCCCCCCACATACACACACCTTTACACACTCCTTCCTCCAAACATTTTAAACGACTGATGCTGTGTGTGAGACGTGGCTTCACAGTGACATGAGCCAATTGTGGTGTCTGTGTGCTCATGTATGAGGAAGAGGGCAGATAGCGCTTTCCTCTGAGTGTGTTACGGTGCCCTGTGATGCAGCTTTACGTGAGGCTCCAAAGTCGAGGGACATGTCTGAGCTTCTGAGACACATGACAAGACGTGTCAGAATATCTGGCTCAAATCTGTAAAGCTAGGAAACTTGCTATTACATAGACATTTTGGTGAGAAAAAAAAAAAACCGCTAAACACACGTCCAACATCACGTACAGATGTCCAACACGTCCACATGACCAACGTATTCACACGTCCAACATATTCACACGTCCAGCATGTCCACATGACCAACATATTCACACGTCCAACATATTAATACGTCTAGCACGTCCACATGACCAACATATTCACACGTCCAACACGTCCACATGACCAACATATTCACACGTCCAACATATTCACACGTCCAACACGTCCACATGACCAACATATTCACACGTCCAACATATTCACACGTCCAGCACGTCCACATGACCAACATATTCACACGTCCAACATATTCACACGTCCAACACGTCCACATGACCAACATATTCACACGTCCAACATATTCACACGTCCAACACGTCCACATGACCAACATATTCACACGTCCAACATATTCACACGTCCAGCACGTCCACATGACCAACATATTCACACGTCCAGCACGTCCACATGACCAACATATTCACACGTCCAGCACGTCCACATGACCAACATATTCACACGTCCAGCACGTCCACATGACCAACATATTCACACGTCCAACATATATAGACTCAAAGACACATTTATAGGTAATATGTTGGTTTTTAAACATAGGTTAAAATCATACAGTGTGAGTACAGCATTATCCACCAGATACACATCTTGGTCCTGTGTGTGTGTGTGTGTGTGTGTGTGTGTGTGTGTGTAGTCACAATTAACTCAGCCCAACAATGGGTAGCATCTGGCAGAGATTAACATAAAGAGAACCAAACCTATACCAAATCTCTCTCTCTCTCTCTCTCTCTCTCTCTCTCACACACACACACACACACACAGATACTCACACTGCAGTTCATCTGTCAGTCACACTGCAGAGTTTTCATAATTATGTTTGTGTGTTTTTGTTCCAAACCTCCTGCTGCTCACACATTTACATGTTTTACTTTTAAACTACTTTAACTAAACACACACACACACACACACACGCACACACACACATGCTCACACGCCTTCTGTCAGGTGCCAGAAGCTCACGCACACAAACAGTTGCTAAACAAAAGTAAACAAAAAAATTTAAACTGTGTGTGGTTTCTGAGTTTCTGATTGTCTGGTTTAAATGTTTTCTGTGGAGGTCAACCTTTGATTGACAGCTGATTAATAATTAGCATTAACATTAGCACATTAGAATTAATTAAACAGTTCATTATTATTCAAGGCCATCCCTCGTTCTTTGTGTGTCGATAAATGACAGACTCCATCTTCATCTGTCTCTCCTTCATCTCCTCATCCCTAGCCTTCTGGCATCATTTCTGTTCATGGTGAAGGTCTGATCGAGAGACAGAGAGAGAGAGAGAGACAGAGAGAGAGAGGGAAACAGAGAGAGAGAGACTCCCTCATGCCTCTGTCTCAATTTCTTCAGGTTCAGCATGCTTTATTGACTGTTCAGAAAAAATGTTGCCAATATATAAAATTATATAGACAAAGAATAACAATTGAACAGTGTGTTTGGGTGAGTGTGTGTGTTTGGGTGAGTGTGTGTGTTTGGGTGTGTGTGTTTGTTTGAGCGAGTGTGTGTGTTTGGGTGTGTGTGTTTGTTTGGGCGAGTGTGTGTGTTTGGGCGTGTGTGTTTGGGTGAGTGTGTTTGGGCGTGTGTGTTTGGGTGAGTGTGTGTGTTTGGGTGAGTGTGTATGTTTGGGCGTGTGTGTGTTTGGGCGTGTGTGTTTGGGCGTGTGTGTGTTTGGGTGAGTGTGTGTGTTTGGGCGAGTGTGTGTGTTTGGGTGTGTGTGTTTGGGCGTGTGTGTTTGGGCGTGTGTGTGTTTGGGTGAGTGTGTTTGGGCGTGTGTGTGTTTGGGCGAGTGTGTGTGTTTGGGCGTGTGTGTTTGGGCGTGTGTGTTTGGGCGAGTGTGTTTGGGCGAGTGTGTTTGGGTGAGTGTGTGTGTTTGGGCGAGTGTGTGTGTTTGGGCGAGTGTGTGTGTTTGGGCGAGTGTGTGTGTTTGGGTGTGTGTGTTTGGGCGAGTGTGTGTGTTTGGGTGAGTGTGTGTGTTTGGGCGAGTGTGTGTGTTTGGCTCCTCAGGTTGGAGAATTGTGTTCCTATATGGTTCAGGAGCAGTGGTTAGTATGAAGTGGTTTAGGTGGAGCGACTGAATTCTCTCTCTCTCTCGAAGTGATGTTTGCTCTTTCCAGACACACAGTCTCTGGACATTCTGAAGACATTCAATAACTGCTGACCCCCATCCCTACCTCCCTAAACCCCCCCCAACACACACACACACACACACACACAGTGTCAGAAGCTTAATAACACACATTAGCTCTCTCACACACACACTGTGGCCTTTAAGTTCCTGCTGTGTAAGTGAATCATCAGTACATACACGTTCTGCCTCACACACTTTCACTGACTAACACACACGCACACACACACACACACACACACACACCATTTATCGCACTGTTGTCAGTATCAGAGCTGTGTGTGTTAATAACTGTGGTAAATGTTGAACATCAGTCAGCTGTGTTTAAGGTCAGAACACTGTGTGTGTGTGTGTGTGTGTGTGTGACCACCTGTCTACCTATCTATCTCATCATCTCAGCTTATATTCTTCCTGTGTGCCTGTCTATCCGTGCTTCTTATCAATCATGCTGTGTGTGTGTGTGTGTGTGTGTGTGTGTGGTCGTACTAGTGGAAGGTAATTATCATTTCAGCTATCACTGAAGCGCATGCACACACACTGAGCTGTGAAATGGAGTTTCTCACACGTGTTTATCTCTGTGTGTGTGTGTGTGTGTGTGTGTGTGGTGTTCTTCACACCCTCTTGTGTGCTCCTTTCATTTTTAGCTGTTATTCAGTGGCATTTCCCCTTCACATACTCCTGGTAGTGTACAACACACACACACACACTCACACACACACACATGTGCATGGAGGTGAGAGCATCATGCAGGTTCCCAATCCACTCTGATTCACACCAGTGGTGGGTAGAGGGGCTTTCCAGAGAGAGAGAGAGAGAGAGAGAGAGAGAGAGAGAGAGAGAGACAAAAACAGACCAAGAGACATTACATATATATATATAGAGAGAGAGAGAGAGAGAGAGATAAAGAGAAGGATGGAAATGATGGAGTAGCAGATATAGAGAATAGAAAATAGACAGACGGGAGAGATCACTGTCTGTCTGTATATCCATCTGTTTATATATATCTGTCTGTTCATCTATCCGTCTATCTGCATGTATCTCAGTGTGTCTGTCCCATCTTTCTGTCTCTCTTTTCATCACTCTGTCTATCTCTCTCTCTGTCTCGCACTTTCTCACTCTCTCCCATCTCTCTGTCTCTTTTTCTGTCTGTCTCTCTCTCTCTCTCTCTTTCTCTGTCTTTCTATCTGTATAGTCTGATTGTTTTTTCTATGTTTTCTGGTTTGTGTTTTAGAGCTGTTCTTTAATTAACACACACACACACACACACACACACAGAACACACAGGATGTGAATAAATAAATCACTGTAAGATTAAATTATTAAAACTTTTCCCTCACTACAGGCAGATTTTCCACATAGGCAGTTTTTATGGATTTTAATGAACCTTCAAACAAACGTGTGTAACTTTCATAACGCTGATTATTTATTTGAAAGTTAGATAAAACTGAGATGAATGATGTTTTACAGCCTGGTGAAAATTCTTTTTTGAGAAATGTGTATATAAAGAAAAATCAGACCCAGAATGGAGCAGTGAGGAACTCCTGGAAACAAACGCTGTGGAGGAGAACAAACATTCTCCATCTGAAATATGATTTAATGCCATTCAGAGAATTCAAGCAGCACGTGAATCAGATAGAAATGATTCGATTCAGATTCAGTTTGTCACAGTGTGATTACAAATCAACTCTTTTTGCAGCTCCCTTATTTATTCATTTTTTTAAACATTCTGAATTTTGCAGAAAAAATAAATGATGATGTGAAATGATTTCCTCGCTGTGATTCTCTTCACTTTTATATAAAATAATATACATATCATTCATGTTTGTTTATCAGAAATATCAGAGTGATGTTTTTCACATTGTGTGTGTTACAGTGTGATTAAGACATTTAGTGCATTAATGCATAATTATTTCAGACTGAATCATCACACATCTAAACATAAAAAACAACTTCATTTAAACATTAAATTTAAAACTCACTGAGTCAGTCTGATCCATTTACAGTCTGATCTATTTACAGTCTGATCTATTTACAGTCTGATCTATTTACACTCTGATCTATTTACAGTCTGATCCATTTACAGTCTGATCTATTTACACTCTGATCCATTTACAGTCTGATCCATTTACAGTCTGATCTATTTACAGTCTGATCTATTTACACTCTGATCCATTTACAGTCTGATCCATTTACAGTCTGATCTATTTACAGTCTGATCCATTTACAGTCTGATCTATTTACAGTCTGATCCATTTACAGTCTGATCTATTTACAGTCTGATCCATTTACAGTCTGATCTATTTACACTCTGATCTATTTACACTCTGATCCATTTACAGTCTGATCTATTTACAGTCTGATCCATTTACACTCTGATCTATTTACAGTCTGATCTATTTACAGTCTGATCCATTTACACTCTGATCTATTTACACTCTGATCTATTTACAGTCTGATCCATTTACAGTCTGATCTATTTACAGTCTGATCCATTTACATTCTGATCTATTTACAGTCTGATCTATTTACACTGACTTTTCTGATTTTTAAAGCAGCGCTGTCACTGAGGGAGAACGACTTCTACTGGAATTTTAAGAGGAAGGACAATTTTGAAAGATCATTTCTATCCATCGCGCTCTCTCTATCTCTCTCTCTCTGTCTTTCTCTCTCTCTCTCTGTCTTTCTCTCTCTCTCTCTGTCTTTCTCTCTCTCTCTGTCTGTCTCTCTTTCAATGTAGTCAGATTGCTCCTTTCATATTCATTTGATCCTTACTCTCTCTCTCTCTCTCTCTCTCTCTCATTTCCCCCCAGCAGCTGTTTCTTATGCTCTTCTTTGGCACAAGTTTTATTTTTCACCTCCCACATCTGATCCAGTGTCTGTGTGTGTGTATGTGTGTGTGTCTGTGTATGTCTGTGTGTGTGTATATGTGTGTGTGTGTGTATGTGTTTCATTCCCCAGTGGAGCTCAGTTTAATTGTTGGCTCTCCAGGTTTCTGCCGAGGCAATCCATCAACATTCTGTGTGTGTGTGTGTGTGTGTGTGTGTGTGTGTGTGTGTGTGTGTGTGTGTTGGACGTATTGTTTCTTTCTGGAGTGGAGTCCAAAATCGGTTTGAGCTTTTGGCCCGATTTGTCTATGTGTGTTTGTGTGTATTTGTGTGTGTGTGTGTGTGTGTGTGTATGCATGTGTGTGTCTGCCACTTGGTGGCGCTGTGGTATCATTAAAAGCCTCTGTACCTCCTCTGTATCACACACACACACACACACACACACACACACACACACACACACACACTCACCCAGAGCATTATATATAACCTGTCTCACATCCATTACTGTTGCTAACACACTAGCGCTGCTTGTTCCAGTTATCGTCTCAGCTCTATACCGTATCACAGATGTTAGAGATTAGCCTCATGTTATTCATGCTAATCAGTCACACTAATCATCATGCTAACACATTAGCATCTGGATAACAGATGTTGTGGGACTAGTCTGAAAGTTAATGCTAACAGGTGATCTGATCTTTCATCTCCTCTTAAATAAATCCCCATGCTAGCATCTGGATTACAAATACAATGTGAATAGCATTAGGTTTAAAAAGATAAATAGATTAAAATACATCTGTAATACACATACACATAGTGTGATTAGCATTAGCTTTAATATAATAATGCCCACACTTACCAATCTACATAAAGCAAATGGAGAGTAATAATCAAACACATGGCGCTATAACTAGCAAACAAGGATTGATAATTAGTAAACATAAACTAAAATTAGAGGAAAAGAAGAAAAGGATCAGCTGCGAGGGAGCCCTAGTGATGGAACTAGCCCCAGGGTTCCATCAGGAAAATTGAGTACAGAGCAAAGGAACGTAGAACATCGAAGTAGGATTGAAACCAGAATGAGGGAAAATGGAACAAGGAATTAGAACTAGAGACATTGGACTGAAAAAGTAGAACTAGGAAGCAAGAACTAGAAGTAGAAGTAGGGTTAGATGGAAGATAGCACAATCTCATTACTTTGTGGAATGTTACTCATTCCCCGTCCATGGGGTGTGTTCGCAGGTAGGTACTCCAGAGCATCCAAAGACAATGCTAATTCCGTATTTTCTGTTTATCAAAGAGGAAATACATTTTAAGTTTTGATCATTTGTTTACAACTGGAAAAACATTTATACTGGTTTCAATATGAGAGCAAATGAAGACCTTTCACCTGAGTACTGACTTTGACTGTTTAAGGTGGACAAACATGGATATCCACAGTAAACTAGAACTTTTTGGGTTCTGTGTCTCAGATACTTGTGACTTTATCTATTTTAACAGTGGGTGTAGGATGTAGGCTACAGTAATTCACCATTAACTGGGGCTTTGTGAGAGAAATATCTGCCCCTGCTGTAGCCTTCATTATTCAATGTACCAACAAAGATCCTGCACCTATTGTTTTTTCACAGCAGCAGACAATTACAGATGTTACACATGACATTACAGTCACCGAACTAACAAGACACACTTATCTTGAAGTCAATAAGTAACTTAGATGCATATGGTGTCATCTGTAATAAATTGCAAGTGAAATAAAGTGTCCAGGTAATAAAGTGACAAATCAATTTTAGTTTTTAAGTCAATAGTAGTATTTTATAATCAATGTGAAATGTGATTGGGAGCCAGTGCAGTGTGGATAAAATAGGGGTGATGTGGTCATATCTTCTGGTTCTAGTAAGGACTCTCACTGCTGCATTCTGGACTAACTGGAGCTTGTTTATGCATCTACTGGAACATCCAGACAGTAAGACATTACATTAATCCAACCTAGAGGTAACAAAAGCATGAACTAGCTTTTCTGCATCATATATTTCTTATCTTAGCAATATTTCTGAGATGAAAGAAAGCTATCCTAGTAATATTATCTACATGAGCTTCAAATGAGAGATTGGAGTCAATAATCACACCAAGGTCTTTTACTGCTGCACAAGATGAAACAGAAAGTTCATCCAGAGTTATTATGTAATCAGAAAGCTTACTTCTAACTGCATGTGGTCCTAGTAGAAGTACACTATATGACCAAAAGTATGCAAACACCTAACCAACATAATTATTTGTTTGCTGTTATAATGAGCTCCACTCTTCTGGGAAGCTTTCCACTAGATGTTGGAGCGTGGCTGTGGGGATTTGTGTTCATTCAGCTACAAGAGCATTAGTGAGGTCAGGCGCTGATGTTGGGATGTCGAGGAGGTCTGGGGTTCAGTCGGTGTTCCAGTTCATCCCAAAGGTGTTCAGTGGGGTTGAGGTCAGGGCTCTGTGCAGGACACTCGAGTTCTTCCACTCCAACCTTCACACACCATGTCTTCATGGAGCTCGCTTTGTGCACAGGGGCATCGTCATGCTGGAACAGGTTTGAGTCTCTTAGTTCCAGTGAAGGGAAACTGTAATGCTACAGCACACAGAGATGTTCCATACAACTGTGTGCTTCAGACATTGTGGCAACAGTTTGAGGAAGAACCACGTATGGGTGAGATGGTCAGGGTGCACAAACTTTTGGCCATATATTGTATTTCTGTCTTGTCAGAATTAAGTAGGAGGATGTTATTCAGCATTCAGTGTCTAATGTCCTTTATATATCTTTACACATCTCTCAGCTGAAACAGCTGTGTGCCATCAGGGTAACAGTGAAAGCTAATACCATGTTTACAAATATTTGTACCCAGAGGTGCCACATATAGAAAGAAAAGAGCAGTGGGCCTAAAACAGAACCTTGCGGAACAAACTTTACTTTAATATGCGTAGAGATGTTACCATTTACATCTACAAAATGATAATGATCAGTTAAATTGACCTGAGCCAGGAAAGAGCCGTTCCCTTAACACCAACAACATTTTCTAGTCTCTCGAGGAGAATTATGATCTATTGTAACAAAAGCTGCACTGAGATTGAGAAACACAAGCAAGGAGACACAACCCTGATCAGAGACTAGTAGTAGGTCATTTACCACTTTAACCAGTGCTGTCTCTGTACTATGATGAGGCCTAAATCCTGACTGAAAGACTTCATGTAGTTTATTGTTGTGCAGGTTTCAGATTAACTGCTGAAATACAACCTTTTCTGGGGTCTTGGAGATAAAGGGGAGGTTTGATATTAGACAGCTGACAGGGTCATGGTCCACTTTTTTAATCAGTGGTTTGAATTATCCTCTATGCTAAAGTCCTCTGTGTTAACCTGCAGACTGTGACAATGTTGATTATGTTAAAATGGTTTCAGATGTGTTACAGAGCAGCCACTGTGAGTGTGTGTGAGTGTGTGTGTGTGTGTGTGTGTGTGTCTGTGTTTGTGTGCGTGTGAGACAGACAGAGAGAGCAGTCTGCTGTAGTATTGATTTTCTCCAGCTGGGTTCTGATTGAGCCGGCCGAGCGAAACGGTGAGAGCAACACACTCTCCACAGGACACACACACACACACACTCACCTGCCCATGTCAGGGAGAGCAGCATGCATTCCACCCAGCAGGTTCTCTTTCTCTCTCTGCCACCTCACACGAATTCGTCTCTGCATGTCATCTGTGTTTTTCTTCTCTGTCTCACATCACTCCTTCTCTCTTCTCCTCCTCCTCCTGTGTGTGAAACCCATCATTTAGAGTTTTCACTAGACCAGAGGCCATTTTAAGGCTCCATCCCAAACAATAGAACACACAGACTCGGTTCAAATGAGCCTTGTTGATGGTGGTTATTTAATATTTGAGTTTGTGTCTTACCCATAATGCACTGTGAGCTGTGACTGAAATAACATGTAAAGTTAAAGCTCTATTATCTGTATTTATCTGAGAGTGTAATAGTAGAACAAGGGAACACATATAAAAGGAAAGAAATTGGAAATGAGAGAATGAAGAAAAAGATGGAGAGAAAACAGTTTAGAGAAAATGAAAAGCTGAGAGAAGAAGGAGATGATGGAGAGAAAGTGATGAAAAAAGAAAAAAAAGATGGTGAGGTGAATGAAAATGACAGGAAGTAGAAGGAGATGGAGAGGCGAGAGGAAAGAGCAGGAAAGATGGTGAGATTAGAGAAGATGTGTGCAAAGGTGGAATATCAAGAGAACATCAAGAGAACAAGAAAAAATAAACATGCAACTAGAAAATGTGGAACTAAGAAAGGTGGGATTAGAATTAGGAAAAATGAAAAGTAGGAAAAGTAAAGCAGCTTTAAATTTTAAATTTAAACGTACATCCTTAATGAGCAAACCAGAGGCAGCAGTGGTAAGGCTTTGGGTAAGAATGATAAGAACTAGGGAACTTGGGGTTGGATTTAGGGAACATGGAGTAGGGAATTATAATTTTGAAAGTACAACTAGGGAGCAACAAGTATGGAAGATTGTACTACAACTAGGAAGAAGAAATTAGAATGAGGGAAGATAAGCAGATAAAGAGAACAAAGGGACACTGAGTTAAAATAAATGAATGATAAATTAGAACCAGGGAATAAGGAACTAGAACACAAAACTCTAGCTAATCATTTCTTAACTCCGGGTTCCCTAACTCTCATATGAAGAGAAGGTCATCAATTAATCTGATTAATGAATCAGGCTTGAATCAGTGAATCGTTTAATGAGTTAAATAAACAGCAGTGTAAAGTTCTAGTAAATCTATAACATTATACTGAAACAATAACAGTGTAATATTTCTCTGTCTCTTACACACACTCACTGACAGTACTAAATTTACATTTCTCTCCAGGTTCAGATGGACGGTGTGTGTGTGTGTGTGTGTGTGTGTGTGTGTGTTAGTTAACGTTCTTGCTGAATTATTTCCCAATAAGGTGCTGTGCTAATTTACACACATAATTAGCTAGCACATTTCCAATTAGCTGTAACTTCTCATTATTAATCACACACTCCTCTTCTAGTGCTGCTGTGTGTGTGTGTGTGTGTGTGTGTGTAGTATTAAAATTTTAAAACAGCCCAATTTTCACTGAACAGAACTAAAGGGGTTTAGACTCTTGACATGTGAGGTCGGTGTTGAATATTTGTGTTATAAGCTTGTTGTGTTGTTGTGTTTATTTGCTTATTACTTGTAATTGTTGTGTGTTTCAGCTCGGTGTATTATTCTCACTGTAGTTTGGACGTATCAGTTGGGGGTTTATTTGTGTTGACCTGTATAAAGTGGGCCAAAATAAGAGAGCTTAAATCAAAGTGTGGTGTGATGGACAGTGAGGAGGATGGCTTGATGGGCCAGAGGGAGATGGGAGACAAGCAGGACGAGGCAGTGAGCAGCGTAACGAGCGGAGTGATGAGTGACAGCGAGGATGACAGAAGGGGATGGATGATGGAGAGAATGGACAATGGGGAGGATGGACGAGTGATAACTGGGAGAGCGGTATGATGGTGACGTGGAGAGCGGTACGATGGTGACGGGAAGACGGTGCGATGGATGATGTAACAACAGTGTGATTGGTGGCAGGGAGAATGGAGGGAAGATGACACATCGGGATGGACAGTGGAGAGAACAACTCGAAAGACTAGACTGTGAAAAGAGGGAGATGATGATGGGGGGGCACTGTGATGGAGGAAGTGGAAAATGGAAAAGATGATGCAACAGCACTAAGGCAATAAACAACAGGGAGAAACAGCAGAGAAACAAGAGTGATGTACCATGGGAAGAGCAGAGACAGACGACAGAGAGAAAGACTACATGTTTCTGTGAGAGCAACGCTACAGATGATAAAGAGAAAACGTCAGTGATGACGGAGGGAACGGAGTGATGGACAACGAGGGGAACGATGTGCTGGACGATAAAGACCAGAAATATACACACCAACTAAAAAAGAAACACACGGAAGAATAAACACCATTTTGGCCCAAATGGACCATTGTACTGAAAATAACACTTTTTTTCTGTGTGTGTGTGTGTGTGTGTGTGTGTGTTTATGCAAGGGGATGTTGGGCTTTTGGAAAATGCCAGAGGGACAATACAGTCCTACGATCCATTAGACAGCATTTGAAGCATACACACACACACACACACACACACACACGCTTGAGTGACAGCAGTACTGTCTCTCAGCTGTCTGTCATCTTTTCTGTTGAATCTCTCAATCTCTCACTCTTAATGACACATCGTTACTAACACTGACACACTCCACACACTCCACTGAGCCATGGTAGTGTGTGTGTGTGTGTGTGTGTGTGTGTGTTAGACACAGTTCCCGTTTTGCTCTTTATTCTCTCTGTTCTTCGCTCAATTTTTCCCCACAAATGGCACACTGGGAGGTCTTGTTTGTGTGTGTGTGTGTGTGTGTGTGTGTGTGTGTGTGAATTCCCTGAATGAGTGTAAATTAGTGTCTTCTTCTCTTGTGCCTCATGGCTGCTTCTGATTTGTAGAAACTTGTCAAAAACAGGAACAATTCTGTGTGGAGGGTCAGAGACACGCCCACCTGTCTTACTGAAAAACACGCCCACCTGTCTTACTGAAAAACACGCCCACCCGTCTTACTGAAAAACACGCCCACCCGTCTTACTGAAAAACACGCCCACCTGTCTTACTGAAAAACACGCCCACCCGTCTTACTGAAAAACACGCCCACCCGTCTTACTTAGACATGCACACCCATCTCATTCAGAGACACACCCACCTGTCTTACTGAAAAACACGCCCACCTGTCTTACTGAAAAACACGCCCACCCGTCTTACTGAAAAACACGCCCACCTGTCTTACTGAAAAACACGCCCACCTGT
>NC_069737.1:16958362-16965862 GCF_027358585.1 Pangasianodon hypophthalmus | reverse complement strand
AGTATTAGTGAGTGTTATTGAGTAATAGTGAGTGTTAGTGTTAGTGAGTGTTAGTGAGTGTTAGTGAGTATTAGTGAGTAATAGTGAGTGTTAGTGTTAGTGAGTGTTAGTGAGTGTTAGTGAGTATTAGTGAGTGTAAGTGTTAGTGAGTGTTAATGAGTGTTAGTGAGTATTAGTGAGTGTTATTGAGTGTTAGTGAGTGTTAGTGTTAGTGAGTGTTAGTGAGTGTTAGTGCGAGTTTCTGAGTGTTAGTGAGTGTTAGTGAGTGTTAGTGAGTGTTAGTGAGTATTAGTGAGTGTTAGTGTTAGTGAGTGTTAGTGCAAGTTTCTGAGTGTTAGTGTTAGTGAGTGTTAGTGAGTATTAGTGAGTGTTAGTGAGTATTAGTGAGTGTTAGTGAGTGTTAGTGAGTGTTAGTGCGAGTTTCTGAGTGTTAGTGTTAGTGAGTGTTAGTGAGTATTAGTGAGTGTTAGTGAGTGTTAGTGAGTGTTAATGAGTGTTAGTGAGTGTTAATGAATATTAGTCAGAGAGTTTGAGGAGAATTAACACTCATCATATCAGAGAAATTTCAGCATGGAGGACATTAGATCAGAAACAGTAAGGAACTGGCAGAGAAATGGTTCAGGTTCATGAGAACTTTGGACCTTCATTGAGAATTTTACTGAAAAATTGTGCACAGTGAGTCATAAATCCTTGTCCATGGTTCCTGACACAACTGAGGCGGGACCTTCAGTGTGAATCCCGCTGATATCTGTTCACACAGTGTCAAAAGACTTCATCCACCATCTCTGGAGAAGTAGACTCGACAGCACAACCTCAGCTGAACTGTGCAACACAAAGGACCTTTCTCTGCGATCCTCCACTGATGCAACCGTGGACTAGACTGAAGTCACTTCAAGGACCAGGACCAACAAAGGAGACATCAAATGTAACAATGAAGCTTCTCTACGTACCGTCATCAATGTTGGTGTGGTAGTTTAGCTAGAATTAGCATGTTAATAGATCCACTCATTGCCTACGTCACATATCATCCGAACACCTGCCTACCCTCACTGTGTATATGTCTACCATTAACCTTCATCTCCATGTAGATCTAGAACCATGTGTAGTTGTAGGTCCAGGTGTAGGCGTAGTCCAGATCCAGGTGTAGGTCCATGTGTTGGTGTACATCCCAGTCCAGGTGTAGGCATAGGTGTAGGTCCAAGTGTAGGTGATAGTCCTGATCCAGGTGTAGGTGTAGGTTCAGGTCTAGATGTAGTCTAGATGCAGATGTGTTGGTGCAGGTCCCAGTGTAGGTGTAGGTCCAGGTCTAGGTGTAGTCCAAGTGTCAGCATAAATCCTGATTTAGGTGTTGATGTAAGTCTAGGGTGCAGTCTGTATGGTGTAGAGTGTAGGGTATAGTGTGAAGTGTGTAGAGTATAGAATGTAGGGTGTAGAGTATAGAATGTAGGGTGTAGAGTATAGAATGTAGGGTGTAGAGTATAGAGTGGAGTGAATGGATGGAGCAGAGTGAATGGATGGAGCAGAGTGAATGGGTGGAGCGGAGTGAAAGGATGGAGCGGGGTGAATGGATGGAGCGGGGTGAAAGGATGGAGCGGGGTGAATGGGTGGAGCGGAGTGAATGGGTGGAGCGGGGTGAATGGATGGAGCGGGGTGAATGGATGGAGCGGGGTGAAAGGATGGAGCGGGGTGAATGGATGGAGCGGAGTGAATGGGTGGAGCGGAGTGAAAGAATGGAGCGGGGTGAATGGATGGAGCGGAGTGAATGGGTGGAGCGGAGTGAATGGGTGGAGCGGAGTGAAAGGGTGGAGCGGGGTGAATGGCTGGAGCGGGGTGAATGGGTGGAGCGGGGTGAATGGATGGAGCGGAGTGAATGGGTGGAGCGGGGTGAATGGGTGGAGCGGGGTGAAAGGGTGGAGCGGGGTGAATGGGTGGAGCGGGGTGAATGGGTGGAGCGGGGTGAAAGGGTGGAGCGGGGTGAATGGGTGGAGCGGGGTGAAAGGTTGGAGCGGGGTGAATGGGTGGAGCGGGGTGAATGGGTGGAGCGGGGTGAATGGCTGGAGCGGGGTGAAAGGGTGGAGCGGGGTAAAGGGTGGAGCGGAGTGAATGGGTGGAGCGGGGTGAATGGGTGGAGCGGGGTGAATGGATGGAGCGGAGTGAATGGGTGGAGCGGGGTGAATGGGTGGAGCGGGGTGAAAGGGTGGAGCGGGGTGAATGGATGGAGCGGGGTGAATGGATGGAGCGGGGTGAATGGGTGGAGCGGGGTGAATGGGTGGAGCGGGGTGAATGGATGGAGCGGGGTGAATGGGTGGAGCGGGGTGAATGGGTGGAGCGGGGTGAAAGGTTGGAGCGGGGTGAATGGGTGGAGCGGGGTGAATGGATGGAGCGGAGTGAATGGGTGGAGCGGAGTGAATGGGTGGAGCGGGGTGAATGGGTGGAGCGGGGTGAATGGGTGGAGCGGAGTGAATGGGTGGAGCGGAGTGAAAGAATGGAGCGGGGTGAATGGGTGGAGCGGGGTGAATGGGTGGAGCAGAGTGAAAGGATGGAGCGGGGTGAATGGGCGGAGCGGGGTGAATGGGCGGAGCGGGGTGAATGGGCGGAGCGGGGTGAATGGGTGGAGCGGGGTGAAAGGATGGAGCGGGGTGAATGGGTGGAGCAGAGTGAAAGGATGGAGCGGGGTGAATGGGTGGAGCGGGGTGAAGACATTTCCACGACTCTAATGCATTTCTCCAGCCGTCATCGTGGTGATGAACACTTTCACTGTGCCTCGAGAGCAGAATGATTAGAGACAGATGTTATTTGCAGATGCACCAGCAGGGGGCTCACGTGAGTCACGACTGGAGAGAGAGAACCAGAGCAATAATCAAGCAGCTGTTTATACTGCGTTATAGCAGCTCTCTATGATGCGTTATGTCAAAAGATTCATTTCTTTGGTTTTAGCATTTTTTCAGAAAGCATTGTTTCACAGCCTTTGCTTCTTCATAGCCATTTTAAAGACATTTATAAAGTGTATTTGTTGGTTTCTAGGTTTAGAGATCACTCTGCTGTGTTTTTGGGAAAGTAACAGTAATCAATCAGCTACTGTAATGAAACCCAGCCGGAGCTTTGCATGTGCACGTGACAGCCGTCAGGCGCCGAGCACCGCTACAGGACTCAACACACATCCGCTCCCGCCGTAGTGTGTGTATTAACATCTGATTATTAGTGCTTTCTTTTCTCTCATCTTTCTCTCTGTCTCTCTCTCATCTGTCTCTCTGTCCTCCGTAGTTACGACTCCTAATAAAGGCACACACACACACACACACACACAGTGTATAATGATGTAACGAGTTGTAATACAGTCAGTCAGATCACTGCAGATCACACAACATTTAATCTGCACTGAGACAGAGAGAGAGAGAGAGTGAGAGAGGGGGGGGAGAGAGAGAGAGAGGGGGAGCAAGGGGAATAAGAAAAGAGAAAGGAGGAAAAGCAGACAGGAAAGTGTAGATAAGACACGAAGATAAGAAATGAAGGATGGAAAGAAGGAAAACGAGAGAGACGGGAACCAAAAAAGTCCAGTAAGGAATGAAAAGCGAAAGAAAAAAGAACTGTAGAAATCTAATTTCTCTATTTCTGTATTTTCTCTACCTTAAGGGTGTGTGTGTGTGTGTGTGTGCGTGTGTGTGTGCGTGTGTGTGTGTGTGTGCGTGTGTGTGTGCGTGTGCGTGTGTGCGTGTGTGTGCGTGTGTGTGCGTGTGCGTGTGTGCGTGTGTGCGTGTGCGCGTGTGTGTGTGTGTGTGTGTGTGTTCTGATTCAGATAAGAGGCAGAATTAGAGATTAATTTATTTGACTTCTATAAAAGTAGCTGCCAGAGTTTTTGGAGAAACTGTCAGCTCTCGCTAATGAGCTCAACTTCACACATGCCTCCATCTGTGTGTGAGTGTGTGTGTGAGTGTGTGTGTGAGAGTGTGTGTGTGTGTGAGTGTGTGTGTGTAAAAATGTAAAACTGGTTAAAATGTATAACATTTACAAAAACCATAACCGTTGGTACTGTATATGCCCTATATGGTGAGCAGCACCGTGTTGACTGTGAGGCAGGTACAGTAGCAATGCTGGTGTTTATAAATGTTATCCAGGAAAGCATGGAGAGCATGGAGAGCATGGAGAACACAGAGCGTGGAGGTCATGGAGAACACGGAAAGCATGGAGAGCATGGAGAGCATGGAGAACATGGAGAACACAGAGCGTGGAGGTCATGGAGAACATGGAGAACACAGAGCGTGGAGGTCATGGAGAACATGGAGAACACAGAGCGTGGAGGTCATGGAGAACATGGAGAACACAGAGCGTGGAGGTCATGGAGAACATGGAAAACACAGAGCGTGGAGGTCATGGAGAACATGGAGAACACAGAGCGTGGAGGTCATGGAGAACATGGAGAACACAGAGCGTGGAGGTCATGGAGAACATGGAGAACACAGAGCTGGTGCTAAATAAACAGTTAGATTACATGTGTTTATACTGCTGAGTCAAGATTAACGTGCACTTTACCACAGGTATCACTGAGGGTTCATAGAGGACATGCTTATAAAGGATTCCTAAAGGATTCATAGAGAGCTCAAAAACGGTTCATAGAGGATATATGGTGTATATATATATATATGTGTGTGTGTGTGTGTGTGTGTGTGTGTGTGTGTAGTTCAGACCGGTTCAGAGCTCAGAAAAAGGTCATAGAGGATATATAAAGGGTTCATAGTGGGCACTCATTCTTTTCTTTTCATTCTATGGGACAGAATGAATCTCACACACACACACACACACACACACACACACACACACAGGAGAACCATGTCAGGAACCATCAGTGGAACTGCACACTGGAGAACCTTCTCTCTTTCACTTTCATTTTTCTTTTTTCTATTCATTTCTCTGCTCCTTTTTACAGTCTTTCTGTCTTTTCCGTTTTCTTTCCTTTTCTCGTTTTCTTTTGCCTTGTTCTTCCTTCCTTCCTTCCTTCCTTCCATTCATTCATTCATTACTTTGTCTTTCATTTCTTTTGTCTTTAGTTTTTTCTTTGTCTTTGTTTTTCCTTCTTGTCTCTCTCTCTCTCTTTCTCTCACTCTCTCTCTCTTTCTTTCAGTTTCAGGAAAAGCACATCTAGTTCTTAAAATCATTCTGCATTTTGCAAACCTCATCACGCATTAATATGTGATCCGTAATTGGTCCCGTCTCCAAGGTAACGGAGATGGATGTGATCTGAATGAACCAATCAGGCACTTGAGAGGCAAGAGGCAGGAAAAGCCGGCAGACAGGAAGACACGGCGAGAAGGAAAAAACACACATGAATTATAGAAAAGAAAAAAGAAAATGATGAGAACCTTCTTAGGAGAGAGAGAGAGAGAGAGAGAGACAGACAGACAGACAGACAGACAGACAGAGAGACAGAGAGAGACACAGACAGACAGACAGACAGATGGAGTAAGAGAGAGACAGACAGACAGACAAATGGAAAGACAGACAGACTGACAGAGAGAGAGAGAGAGAGAGCGAGAGAGAGAGAGATGAATGAGTGAATGAGTGAATGAGTGAAAGAGAAAGCATGAATGAGTGTTTGTGCTGTTTTTAGGGAGGGAAACTCCCCATTTTAAGGGTCCTTTGTTCAATTTGATGTGCATGAAATTGTGTACAGCCCTCACAGTGAGAGAGACAGACGGGGGGAGAGGGGGAATGAGAGAGGGAGGGATGGATTTAGGGGAGATGGAGGGAGAAAATGAGGGAGGGAGAAAATGAGGGAGGGCGTAATGGAGGTGTCTGATCTCGTGAGTCTCTGTGGTTCTTTTCATTTTCTGGCAACAAAGCCGCTTCAATTCATCACTGATTTACACAGGAATGAGAGAGAGAGAGAGAGAGAGAGAGAGATTTAGAAATAAAAAAGACAGACAGATAGATAGATCGTGAAAAAATATTTGTCTGTACAATAATGAACTGTGTGAGAGAAAAAATAATGTGAAACAGAGCAACTGAAGAAAAGAGAGAGGGAGGTGGGAAAATTGATAGACATAGATTAGATAGAAAAAAGATAGAAAAAGAGAGAGAGAAGAAAGGAACAGAGAAAAAGTGACAGACACACAGAGACAAAAGTGACAAGTAAAGGAAAAAGTGAAAAGAGAGAAATATATAGATATAAGAGACAGAAAGGGAAAAAGGGAGAGAGAGAGAGAGAGAGATGTGATGGTGGATGAGTGTAGACAGTTCTATTCTGACTGAGCCGCCTCGAGGGCAAAACGCAGTCAACACCACTTACTGCTGATCACTGTGAAGGGTGTGTGTGTGTGTGTGTGTGTGTGTGTGTGTGAGCACCTGCTCCCTCAGACTGCTCCTGCTAGCATCTGTAGGTACCACAGACAGAGGGCTCATCTTTATTAAAGTGCTCTTACAGCAGCTGGAACTACATAAGATGAGTCGACGTCACCCAGTGAACCATCACCAACCATCACCAGCCTCTGTTCTCACCATCACCAAACCCCTCCCACCACATTACATCATCACTCAAACCC
The DNA here is from genome assembly GCF_027358585.1 of Pangasianodon hypophthalmus. NCBI lineage: Eukaryota > Metazoa > Chordata > Actinopteri > Siluriformes > Pangasiidae > Pangasianodon > Pangasianodon hypophthalmus. The sequence continues at coordinate 16,959,326 of NC_069737.1, read as the reverse complement.
CTCCCACCACATTACATCATCACCCAAATCCCTCCCACTACATCATCACCCAAACCCCTCCCACCACATCATCACCCAAACTCCTCCTGCCACATTACATCATCACTCAAACCCCTCCCACTACATCATCACCCAAATCCCTCCCACTACATCATCACCCAAACCCCTCCCACCACATTACATCATCACTCAACCCCCTCCCACCACATTACATCATCACCCAAATCCCTCCCACTACATCATCACCCAAACTCCTCCTGCCACATTACATCATCACTCAAACCCCTCCCACTACATCATCACCCAAATCCCTCCCACTACATCATCACCCAAACCCCTCCCACTACATCATCACCAAATCCCTCCCACTACATCATCACCCAAATCCCTCCCACTACATCATCACCAAATCCCTCCCACTACATCATCACCCAAATCCCTCCCACTACATCATCACCCAAATCCCTCCCACTACATCATCACCCAAACCCCTCCCACTACATCATCACCAAATCCCTCCCACTACATCATCACCCAAATCCCTCCCACTACATCATCACCCAAACCCCTCCCACTACATCATCACCAAACCCCTCCCACCACATTACATCATCACTCAAACCCCTCCCACCACATTACATCATCACTCAAACCCCTCCCACCACATTACATCATCACCCAAATCCCTCCCACTACATCATCACCCAAATCCCTCCCACTACACCATCACCAAACCCCTCCCACCACATTACATCATCACTCAAACCCCTCCCACCACATTACATCATCACTCAAACCCCTCCCACCACATTACATCATCACTCAAACCCCTCCCACCACATTACATCATCACCCAAACCCCTCCCACTACATCATCACCCAAACTCCTCCTGCCACATTACATCATCACTCAAACCCCTCCCACTACATCATCACCCAAATCCCTCCCACTACATCATCACCC
>NC_069737.1:16945862-16955862 GCF_027358585.1 Pangasianodon hypophthalmus | reverse complement strand
TCATTGTGGCTGAATCTCCCAGTTCCATTTCATTTTATTGTGTTTATTGTTTATTTGATTTGATTTTTATTATTAGTGTTTTTTGTTTTATTACATTTCCTCTTCATTCCTTTTTTCTGTCTACTGTCTGCTGTTCTAGAAAAAGATTTGACCTATATATTCTCTCTGAGCGACTCCTTTAAGTGAATCAGGTGAATTGATTCTCAAGCTCGAATGAATCATGTGATGCTTTGACTCATAGTATTAACTCATCTGAATTCTGATTGGTTAATCGTGATTTCCTGAACCCAGTGATGTGTCTGATTGGAGACGGTCTACACTGCAGCCGCTCAGTGTTTCTGGATGGAGCTCTGAACGGTGAATCAAATGAATCAAAACTTTTAACGTGTCACTTAAATGGGTTGTTTAAAGAACCAAATCACCCACATTAGTTATGATTAGATCAGTGCTTCATTCTCCACTGCTAAAATTGAAACTGAAATAATCCACACACCCTGTTTAGATATTCTGAATCGTTTAATAATTGGTTATCCTGCTATTCACAGTTCACAAATGGACTACAACACAAATGATTCATCTTTATATTTAATAATGAATCTAAATGTTTTACATGGACAAATCAATCCTCTGATCTCACAGTAACGTCTCAGCTCATGGACACTCGCCATGTTTCATGGACAACATTCAGCTGGTTCTGATCAGAAGAACCTGGATGTGGAAATCTCACAGTAATGTCTCAGCTCATGGGAAGCAGTGCAGAGCGCCCACCACCCATTAATATTCACTATACACACCCTCGGAGCTACTCCGTAGAGGAGGGGGGGTAAAAGAAAGGGGGTATAAGGAGGGGGGTATAAGTAGGGAGGTGAGAAAAGAAGAAGAAGAAGAAGAAGAAGAGAGAGAGAGAGAGAGAGAGGTGACATTGTGAAGTTCGGCTGTGCAGTCGGTGCACAATGCCAACATTCCATCCAGCTTCTGTACAAACTCCGACAGAGTGAGTAATGAAATGATGATGCAACCTGGAGAAAGACTGAGAGAGAGAGACGGAGAGAGAGAGACGGAGAGAGATACAGAGAGAGAGAGAGAGAGATGGGGAGAGAGAGAGAGATGGAGAGAGAGAGAGAGACTGAGAGAGAGACGGGGAGAGAGAGAGACTGAGAGAGCGAGAGAGAGACTGAGAGAAAGACTGAGAGAGAGAGAGACAGAGAGAGAGAGACGGAGAGAGATACGGAGAGAGAGAGAGAGAGAGAGATGGGGAGAGAGAGAGAGAGACGGAGAGAGAGAGAGACGGAGAGAGAGAGAGACGGAAAGAGAGAGAGACAGCAAGAGACAGAGAGATCCAGTGAGAGATGGAGAGAGAGAGAGAAAGATCTGTGAATAAATTTACACTGCAGCAGTCATATTATAACAGTATGCCTCTCAACCCCCCCCCCCCCCCCCCCCCCTACACACACACACACACACACACAGCCAGCCCAGTCAGATTGTGAGTGTGTGTGTGTGTGTGTGTGTGTGTCAGTGATGTAATAAGAAGAGTTTATCGTTTACTGCTTGTTACTTTGAATGTTCCTAACGAGTCACGTGACCACCACATGTGACTTATTTATGCAGTGCTTCTTAATAGAATGAGATGCTTGTTACATATAACACACACACACACACACACACACACTAAACTTAAACACAGCATTTCACTTCACTTCCACTCAAAGGCCACTGAAATTACTAGCAATCAAAGATAAATGTCATGAATGCTAATTGCGTTTGATAATTATGCTAATTGAGAATAACTTGTCATGAACATGAATTCGGCTGAGGAACGCTGTTACATCATCATACCATTTATGCGTTAGTCTAACTCACCAATCAGACCACAGACCACAGGAGGTAAGTTAGCCATGTTAGCATGCTACCCAGTGAGGTTGTATGACCTCTAGGTCTCTTTTTTCACTACCCTCATTTCCATATATTATTAGTTAGATATCTCATTATCTTCTGAGTCATTATTAACATTTTTATTAAAGTGACTAAGAAATGAATTTGCCTGTCCTGAAATGTTCTGATTTCCCTAGAGATCTCCAGAGTTAATGGCTGATGTGGAACACCTGAACCTTCTTTCTGGACTTTATCTATCTCTTGAATAATTGAGAAGTTAAAAGTTAGCGTGACTTTATTACCAATGTTCTGACCATCATTCACCAGAAGCTGGTCAAAAGTCATAATTCTGCTGTGAGCTGGAAAGAAATTCTAGGCAGTCGCTCCACATGTTCCTGCTCCAGCTCTCAGGGTTCAGCAGTGGCACGTTGGGGCTGTTCCCCAGGGTGCCACTCTCCTCCCCACGGTGCCACTACTGACCCCTGAAAGCTGGAGCAGGAACATGTGGACCGACTGCCTAGAACTTTTTTAGGTGGATAAACAACAAACATTTGGGATCATGGTGTCTTTCTCCACAGAGTCAACTTGAATGGAGTCCCAGGTGCTGGAATGATGCTTTGCTTGACCCCTGGATCTCCAAACAATTACATCGCCAGGTCGGTGAAATGAAACCACTTTGCTGTTCTGACTGAGATTTACGATAGGAATTGGTTCTGGATTCTTGGGGTCAGGCTTCATTAAGGATCCTCAGAGCGAAGGTGACAGGAGGGGGAAGTGGTGGCTCAGTGGATAATGTGTTGACACACTGATCACGAATTCAAACCCTGGAGCTGCCAATCTGCGACTGTTAGGTCCTTGAGCAAGATCCCTAATCCTCAACTGCTCAGCTGTTTCCTGTATCAACTGTAGGTTGCTTTTGGTAAATGTAAATCCACTTCCTTCCAAATCAGCAACTGAAAGCACCTGTGATGTCTCTCTGTGGTCGAGCTTACTCACGCTAGTACAGTGAAGATAAACTTCATTGATCCTGAAGGAAATTTTTGAAAGAGTCAAGCCAGGAGTCAAACCTAGAAGCTTCTGAGTCACAGTCAGACACATTATCCACTGCACCACTCGCCCACCTTCATGTCACTTCAGCTGGGTCTGATCAGGTAGTGGAACCTGGATGTGCAACTCACATTCACTCTCTATCCTGCCACTTCCTGCCTGCCGAGCCTGAACCTTCAAACAGGGTGAGAGAGCTCATCAGTGGAGTCATGGGAAAGGAGTAAGAGCTTAGGAGACACTTCAGGATGACTCGCTCTCCTGCTATTGCTTATCAATGCTGAGAAGATCCTGGTGATGTTTGTGCAGCTTTATGAGTGATTTAACGATGTGTGTACAAGTTGCTTCACTCTCTGAGCAGCACCAGTGTATAACGTTCATTAGTACTGGACCCAGAAAACAACAGACCCAGGATCAGGTTAAACATTCTGGTTTTCCAGCTTGTTAACTGAGTCACAGCTCACACTCACACATACACACACACACACACCCATCCACACACACACACTCACACACACACTATTTATAATAGTTAATTATGTACATACAGCAGGTTATACATTATATGTTAGAATGTATAATAGAAATTCTGTGGTCTAAGAGGAATACACTCACTCAGGGAAGTGCTGTTATGGGAAAATAATCAACATTGAGGTGGTTACTGTAACTCCGCTTCATCATGCTACACCATCGTTGATTATTTTACTATTACAGCATGTCCCTGAGTGTTTAATTCCATACTTAGTGGTCATTGTACAACAGTTCCGGTTCACTAAGCTGATTGGTCGAGCGGCTTATACTTCCTATAACCGCACGGCAGGTTACTACATTAGAGTTAGCGACATCATCAGCAGACATGGCAAACGATACTTAACGATAATTTAACTTCTGACTTAAAATATGAAAGCTTGTCAGATGAAAAGGAAGAAGGGATGCCAATTTTACCGGAAGCATCTTTAATGGGAATGTAGAAATCAGTGTGAGCTAGCTAGCCAGCTATAAAGTGAGTGTGGGATCTATTTCAGCTAGCGGAGCTAAAATATACTGAACATTTGGCCATATATTTGTCTGAAATGTCACTTACTCGGTATGAATTTCTTTTTTATAGCCTGTTGTATAAAAGCATTATGGCACGAGCGAGAGTGCGGTTATACTGAACACAGCTGTGATTAGTTATGATTATCTACAGCCTACGGCCCAATCACAGCCGTGCAGATGTTCAGTATAAACACACTCGTGCTCGTGCCATATTGCTTAATCACTACACTTGTTTGATAGTTTTGTAAGCCACACCCCCTCTTCATCCAGAAATATCCGATGATTTATTACTTATTCATACACACAGAGACAGTGAGGACATTTCAGTCTTTCCCATGAACTCTTCATCTCTAGTGACCTGCTTCATCCTCTCTATTTATAAACACACACACACACACACACTGTAGTGGAATTTTCCAACTGTAGTTATTCATAATTTAAAGTTTTTTTCTAGGAAGTCCCTCACTGACGACTGCACACACACACACACACACATACACACACACAAAGGACTCTATCTGAGGGCACTACGACTTAAACCCTTCAAACACTGAATAATCCTCTGATTAACTCAGGGACTGCAGGGAGAGATTTACTGTCTCACTGCCTGTCTGTCTCACTGCCTGTCTGTCTCACTGCCTGTCTGTCTCACTGTCTCTATCACTGTCTTATTGTCTGTGTCTCACTGAGAGGGAGGTGATTTGAGGGAGACAGACTGATAGAGGTAAAGAGGACGGAAAGGAGAGATAAAGAGATAGAAAGAAAGAAAGGTGAGTGAAAGTGAGCGAAAATATTTCAGTAGGGGGAGAGAGAGAGTCAGAGAGAGAAAGACATTGTGTGTGTGTTTGTGTGTGTGTGTGTGTGTGAGAGAGAGAGAGAGAGAGAGAGAGAGAGAGGCAGTATATGCTGAGTGGACACTTTATTGGAGTGTGCACTACAAAGTGTGTTAAGTGTGCTCTCAGGAACTGCATGCTAAATGGACACTTCACTGAAGTGCGCACTACTAAGTGCCCTCTCTCTATATAGCACATGTGTATATACTTTACCATGATCTCATTAAGTATTCATGTTCCCTGTTACATATTCATGAATGCTTTTAGATTCCAGGGACGGACAGTGAGGAGCTGTGGGCGAGAGAGCATATGAGTGTATTATAGAGAGAGAGAGAGAGAGAGAGAGAGAGAGTGTAGGATAAGTCTTTTCTCCCCCCCAGAGTCACTAAAGCAATTAAACACCAAACTCACTATTAATGAGCAGAACATCTAAACGAGCTCGTTATGCTAACGCTGCACGGTTCAGGCAGACAGGACGTGTCCACGGTGTCCCTGCACTCAGGTGTCCCTGCACTCGGGTGTCCCTGCACTCGGGTGTCCCTGCACTCAGGTGTCCCTGCACTCAGGTGCACTGGAGCGACGATGCTAATGTAGAAAACCTGTAAGAGAATCTTCTAGCCACCAGTTCAGCATGGAGCAAACTGCAGAGCTGTTCATTTAAAACTGACTCTAAACCACACAAACTGTCTCTATGCCAGCTCTAAACTGGACTTAAACCTGCCCTCAACCTAAACTAGCCCTAAAGTAGACTTAAGCTAACCCTGAACTAACCCTGAACTAACCCTACCCCTAAACCAGACTTAAACTAGCCCTAAGCTCCGTCCATACTGATTGTTTATTACGATATTCAAACACATGAGATTGTTGCCAAACTTTCTGTAAATTCTTGCTTCTTGGTTTCCCTCCTCACTGACCCTCGTTAAAAATAACTCTGTGTGTAAGGGTGTGTGGGTGTGTGTGTGTGTGTGTGTGTAAGGGTGTGTGTGTGTGTGACTTCCTGTTTCACTAAAGATCTCCTGGTTCTGATTTCTCCCCCAACATTCCCACACTTCCCCCTACACTGTTCCCTAAACATTCACCATCCCCAACTACAGCTATACGCTCTAAAACTGCCCTGAGTGTGTGCCTGAGTGTGTGCCTGAGTGTGTGCCTGAGTGTGTGCCTGAGTGTGTGAGTGAGTGTGTGAGTGAGTGTGTGCGTGAGTGTGTGAGTGTGCGTGAGTGAGTGTGCGTGAGTGTGTGTGTGAGTGGGTGTGTGTGAGTGTGTGTGAAGTCAGCCAAGAATTTTCTCATGTTTATTATTAATGGTTTCTCTCTTAAAAATGACACTTCTCCAATTTCATCCAGTCACCTCTCTCAAGGGCCGTTCATCACGCGTGCGTGTGTATGTGTGTGTGTGTGTGTGTGTGTGTGTGTACACTTTGTGTGTGTGTGTGTACACTCTGTATGTGTGTGTATGTGTGTACACTGTGTGTGAGTACACTGTGTGTGTGTATGTATATACACTGTGTTTGTGTGTGTGTTTGTATACACTTTGTGTGTGAGTGTGTACACTGTGCATGTGTGTATGTGTGTGTACATTTTGTGTATGTACAGTGTTTGTGTGTACACTGTGTGAGTACATTGTGTGTGTGTGTGTATGTGTGTGTGCATTTTGTGTATGTACAGTGTATGTGTGTACAACATTGTGTGTGTGTGTACACTGTGTGTGTGTGTTCCACATGGGCTATGTTCCATTCCTCTGTTTAACACTTCTCTTCATCCACAAAAAAAATTGTCTTATTAAAAGATTGTCATGTTACGAGAAACCATGTGTGTGTATACACTGTGTGTGTGTGTGTGTGTGTGTGTATACACTGTGTGTGTGTGTATATACACTGTGTGTGTGTGTGTGTGTGTGTGTGTGTGTGTATAAACACTGTGCGTGTATATACACTGTGTGTCTGTGTGTGTATATACAGTGTGTGTGTGTGTGTGTGTATACACTATGTGTGTATATACACTGTGTGTGTGTGTGTGTATACACTGTGTGTGTGTGTGTGTGTGTATATATACACTGTGTGTATACACTGTGTGTGTGTGTGTGTATATACACTGTGTGTGTGTGTGTGTGTGTGTGTGTGTGGAGGAAAGCGAGCATCGTGTGAGAGATGTTTTAAGCACTGAACTGTAAAGTGTGTGAGTGATGGATTGATAAACATGAAAACTGCAGACTCTCACAGTCAGGAACCACAGCGGGGGTAAATTCAGTGATGGGGGGGGCAGTTGTGGGAGTAGTCAGAGACAGGAAGTGAGGCGTTAGTGCGTTGTTTATTTATCCTCCCCCTGTGTTTAGGTCTCCCAGAAAAGGTTCCACATCTGCTTCCGATTACAGTAATGCAGCAGCGTAATGCAGAAACACTGCGGTTCGGGGAACGTTCTCATGTGGAGTAAATGTCCACGCGTGGACACAGACAGGCAGACTACACGTCCACGCGTGGACACGGACACGCAGACTACACGTCCACGCGTGGACACGGACAGGCAGACTACATGTCCACGCGTGGACACGGACACGCAGACTACACGTCCACGCGTGGACACGGACAGGCAGACTACACGTCCGCGCATGGACACGGACAGGCAGACTACACGTCCACACGTGGACACGGACAGGCAGACTACACGTCCGCGCGTGGACACGGACAGGCAGACTACACGTCCGCGCGTGGACACGGACAGGCAGACTACACGTCCACGCATGGACACGGACAGGCAGACTACAACTCCACGCATGGACACGGACATGGACACACAGACTACACGTCCACACGTGGACACGGACACGGACAGGCAGACTACACGTCGACGCATGGACACGGACACGCAGACTACACGTCCACGCATGGACACGGACAGGCAGACTACACGTCCACGCGTGGACACAGACAGGCAGACTACACGTCCACGCATGGACACGGACAGGCAGACTACACGTCCACGCATGGACACGGACAGGCAGACTACAACTCCACGCATGGACACGGACATGGACACACAGACTACACGTCCACACGTGGACACGGACACGGACAGGCAGACTACACGTCCACGCATGGTCACGGACACGCAGACTACAACTCCACGCATGGACACGGACAGGCAGACTACACGTCCACACATGGACACGGACACGGACACACAGACTACACGTCCACGCATGGACACGGACACGCAGACTACACGTCCACGCATGGACACGGACACGGACAGGCAGACTACACGTCCACGCTTGGACACGGACAGGCAGACTACACGTCCACGTGTGGACACGGACACACAGACTACACGTCCACGCATGGACACGGACACGGACAGGCAGACTACACGTCCACGCGTGGACACGGACACACAGACTACACGTCCACGCATGGACACGGACACGGACAGGCAGACTACACGTCCACGCATGGACACGGACAGGCAGACTACACGTCCACGCGTGGACACGGACACGGACAGGCAGACTACACATCCACGCGTGGACACGGACACGGACAGGCAGACTACACATCCACGCGTGGACACGGACACGGACAGGCAGACTACACGTCCACGGATGGACAGGGATATGGACTTGTTCCCTCCACGTCTGAGTGCACTACGGAGTGCTGATCTCATCATTCAGCACTAAAACTAGTGCACTACAGCGTGTTCTCATTATACAAGACAGAAAGAAAGAAATTAGGAAAAAGAACTGTAACTAGCAGTTAGCATAAGATTAGCATTTTACAGAAACATAAACACTCCAACATCACATGCAGACGTCTCAGTAGAACCGTGTGTGTGCGAGTTCTAGAGTCGAGACGGAGCCTCACTGATGTTCTAGTAAGAACACTAAGCAGTGAACGCAGGGATAAGCTAGCTTTTGATGGGGTTTATTTAGGTGAGGGGTCTGTTAGGGAGTCTTTATTACGTTCTCCCACTCACTGTAACCCCCCTACACACACACACACACACACGCACACACACACGCACACACACACACACACACACACGCACACACACACGCACACACACACACACACACAGAGGTCATGGGACTTCCTGAACATCATCCATCCCATGTTCACCACAGAAACAAGGGGGTAAAAAATTCCATACTACACTCCTAAAAATAAACACACACACACACACACACACTCACAGCATTTCCTGCTTTCAGTCAGAGTTTCGTATAAACTTTGAATATGTGTCTATAGTTACACATAAATATTGACAACCTCCAATAAAATGAGCAAAAAATCACATTTTTGAGTGACATAAATACACTGATATACTGATGCTAACAATATTCTGTATAATCTTATTAAACATTCTTTAAGGGCTGCAAATTTGTGAAAAACTCAGTTTTAAAAATTATCACTCAGATCATTAAGTGATATTAGGGGAAGCGCTGTAGCACTGAGAGAGAGTAAGAGCACAGAGTTTCTTCTGCAACACAGGATCTCAGACGAGTGTAGAGGATCTCAGACGAGTGTAGAGGAGCTCAGACGAGTGTAGAGGAGCTCAGAAGAGTGTAGAGGATCTCAGACGAGTGTAGAGGAGCTCAGACGAGTGTAGAGGAGCTCAGACGAGTGTAGAGGATCTCAGAAGAGTGTAGAGGATCTCAGACGAGTGTAGAGGAGCTCGGAAGAGTGTAGAGGAGCTCAGAAGAGTGTAGAGGATCTCGGACGAGTGTAGAGGAGCTCGGACGAGTGTAGAGGAGCTCAGACGAGTGTAGAGGAGCTCAGACGAGTGTAGAGGATCTCAGACGAGTGTAGAGGAGCTCAGAAGAGTGTAGAAGATCTCAGATGAATGTAGAGGATCTCAGACGAGTGTAGAGGATCTCAGACAAATGTAGAGGAGCTCAGACGAGTGTAGAGGATCTCAGACGAGTGTAGAGGAGCTCAGATGAGTGTAGAGGAGCTCAGACGAATGTAGAGGAGCTCAGACGAGTGTAGAGGAGCTCAGACGAGTGTAGAGGATCTCAGACGAATGTAGAGGAGCTCAGACGAGTGTAGAGGAGCTCAGACGAGTGTAGAGGAGCTCAGACGAATGTAGAGGAGCTCAGACGAGTGTAGAGGAGCTCAGACGAGTGTAGAGGATCTCAGACGAGTGTAGAGGATCTCAGGCGAGTGTAGAGGAGCTCAGAAGAGTGTAGAGGAGCTCGGACGAGTGTAGAGGAGCTCG